>NC_056739.1:1402488889-1402598889 GCF_019279795.1 Protopterus annectens | reverse complement strand
TTGTTCATCCATTCCTCAGTGATTGAGAAAGCATGTTGGGTCCTAACTAGGAATTTGTCAGCAGAGTCAGCAATGCAGATAATGGAAGAGTCATCTGTGTACTGTTTTACAGGATTTAGGGGGAGGGTGGAGTGGAAGTCATTAATGAGTATGCTAAAATATATTATATTTTGCAGGGGGTAATCTCAGACATTAGAGTATTCTGTTTGGGACTCTGACTAGAAAGACTGCCGATGTATTTCATCTTGCCTTATCCAAGTAAGTTATTGGGGTAAAGTAAATTCTCTTAGATTCAGCCAGGCGTATAGTGAAACTTAATTTAGAGATTGTGCTTCTTTATTTGTATGAGCCTGTCCATCAATGCTGTTTTTAATATTTTCTGTGATTTGAACTCTGTGGTTTAGTCTGAATATATATTCAGTATTTTCATGTTATTTTATTATCTATTATTAAATATATTTAATACTTTTATTGTGGCTGGTTCTTTTAGAGAGTATCTAACCTTTGAGAGTACTTATATTTATTTGTTGACACTGTGTGGACCACTCCAGAAGGCCTAGCCATCTTGGTGAACTACCATATGTATTAGTATTAATATTGCACATTATAATTGGTCACCCTTTGATAAGGAGTTTAGAGTAGCTGATTGGGAAGTGTCTGGTGACAGTGCTAACTACCTTATACTCTGGGCAGAAGGGGTGGCATAGCAGGTACATCTGTGCCAACCTTTACTAGGTGTGTGTGTGTGTGTGTGTGTGTGTGTGTGTGTGTGTGTGTGTGTGTGTGTGTGTGTGTGTGTGTGTGTGTGCGTGTGCGTGTGTGTGAGTTATATATATATATATATATGTGTGTGTGTGTGTGTGTGTGTGTGTGTGTGTGTGTGTGTGTGTGTGTGTGTGTGTGTGTGTGTGTGTGTGTATATGTGTGTGTGTGTGTGTGTGTGTGTGTGTGTGTGTGTGTGTGTGTGTGTGTGTGTGTGTGTGTGTGTGTGTGTGTGTGTGAAAAATTAAATGCCTCAGTGTGTGTTTGCCAGCTCCGTAGGGCAGGGACATGAAGCACTGGGTTTACAGAGAGGATGCTGGAGGACTTGGCCTGGACAATCTGCTGAGGACCTAACCAGGCAGACAGATATAGAGACATCCATACCCCAGGCTGAGTTTGGTTCCTGTGTGCTCTTAAGGAAAATTGTACCTGATGCAGAGAGGTCTGCATGTGGAAATACTGAGCATATCCATTTGTATTCCAAGTGCATGCCCCACTCCAGTGTCAGTGGTGAGGATCCTGGCTACTTGGGGCAGGGACATGAAGCACTGGGTTTACAGAGAGGGTGCTGGAGGATTTGGCTTGGACATTCTGCTGAGGACCTAACCTTACAGCTCTGCCAGTGGGGACTCTTATTGGCGATCGCGAGGCAGACAGATATAGAGATATCCAGACCCCAGGCTGAGTTTGGTCCCTGTGTGCTCTTAAGGGAAATTGTACTTGATGCAGAGAGGTCTGCATGTGGGAATACTGAGCATATCCATTTGTATTCCAAGTGCATGCCCCACTCCAGTGTCAGTAGTGAAGATCCTGGCTCCTTGATTACTGACCCATCATGGGGATGACACATATTGGTGCCCATCACATATTGGCAGCAGTGCTGGGCATCACATATTTTATTGATGATGATCTCTAATTAGTATAAATTCTCTAGATTACTTCATATCCCCTTGTGATGTTCTTGTTGCTTTCAAAGAGATGAACTTCATTTCTTTGCACTCTTAATGAAAAGTCACTTGTGGAAGCTAACAGTTCCTCTTTAGATGTCTGTGCATGTTTAGTTCAGTTTACACAGCTTTTGTTATAGGGCTATTTACATCAATTTATGTTGTGTCATCCTCATCCATTTATATGCAAATTATGTTTGTTGATATATCCCAGAATTGCTGTTGTTACTATTAATAGTGGTTCGGAATCACAGCTGAGTGTAAAATACATTATATATATATATATATATATATATATATATATATATGTGTGTGTGTGTGTGTGTGTGTGTGTGTGTGTGTGTATATATATATATATATGGTTCTACCTGACATAGAAACCACACAACACACATCACCGACACCACATATTTCCATAAACACGAAACCACACATAAAAACCCCATACACTGCACACACCACAATAACAATTATTAAAAACAAAACACATCCCCATTCCACAAACCACACACACAACACAAGCACACCAAAATCCTAACAAGCCCACACTAAACCTTACCCTCACCCTAAGGTCCGTCACTTATCGCGACACCTACTACCCTCCCCCTCCCTACCTCAAAACCCAGCCCCTACTTCTCCCCTCTCCCCTAACCCTAACTCCACCTCCCTCCCTAACCCCTAACTCCCTCCTAACTTCACACCCCCTACTTCTCCCCCACCCCTAACTACACTTCCCCACCCCTATCGCCCCTCCCTAACCCACTTAACCTACCCCCACTACCCCACAGCCCCCACAACCGTCACACTTACTGCCTTTGCCTTCCTACCGCGCCACTCACACAGCCTTTCCCCATGTCGGCATCCTCGGCGTTGGTGTTGTCATCCGTCGTGTCGGTCTTCTGCATTGTCGATGTTCTGCAACCCGCGACATTCCCGGTCTTCTTAGTTTCGATCTTCTGGAGCTCAATTTGTCGTGTCGGTCTTTCTCTAAGGTCGTGACGGGTAGAACCATATATATATATATATATATATATAGATAGATATGTGTGTGTGTGTGTGTGTGTGTGTATATATATATATATATATATATATATATTTATATATATATATATATATATATATATATATATATTACTGCATATAAGCCACCACAGGGTTTCAAAATGGTTAATGTGGTATTTTTTCATTCAAGTTTAATGTACTACATATGAACAATTTATTTATTTATTTATGTATCCATCCTTTGAAGACTGAGTTAGTTCCACTATTCCTGTAGCCTGTTTTCAGGGGAGACCAGAGTTGGTATTTATAATACTACTTGGGAAGATTTGATGAGGGTATTGGGGAACTTCCCCTACTCTTTTCTTTGTAGCACTTCCTGCTTCTGGTCCAGGTACAGTGGCAGCTTGGAGAAGCAGGGAGGAGTAAGGTATACGCAAATGTTTTGGAGGAACTATGTTACTGTAATGTGGAATATGAAGAGGAAAAAAGAGGACTAGAGCAACTGGAAGTGTTGTCTGGTAAAAAGGCAGTTGACCTTTTGCAGACGGGAGATGATAACATGGAGGCACATGTACTTGCAGGGAAGGTGCCTGTTCATAGAGATAAGGGAAATGTGTTTGCACAGGGTAATGTGAAGGTGGTCGAACCATCACAAGATTTGGAGTTAATCTTTCAGGAGAAATTATGTGAAGTGGAGAGTGAGATTCAGAAGGAATGCATAATTAGAACCCTCCAATGATGAGAGTTGTGGAATGTTTATCTACAGGGTTTAATTAATCAAAGTGAGCCAAAAAGTGAAAAGGTGATTTTTTTTGGAGAGATATAATTTCAGTGGACTTCCCGAAATAAAATAAATAAATAAATTCATATAATTCAAGAAGAAGAAGAAGTGGAGGGAGTGGTAAAAGAGAAGAACTCATGCTGATATGGTGAAACAGGGAGGAAAAAGAGAAGAAAAGAAGCCAGAATTAAGAAGAAAGAAACATTTAGTAAGAATAAGTTGTAAAGAAGAAAAAGAGATGGACAGGTAGGACATTTGGGATAACATAACATAATATTGGGTATTTCACCAAAAGAGGTAAGAGCATTTATTCATATTAATAAATATGCTTTTGTGACATTATATTTGAATAGGGGCAATATATGGAGAAGGTTTTGGGACAATATGAGTTAAAGAAAAAATGTAATCTGTGGAATTTGTATGTTTTGCAAGTGTTTAACAGAGAGACAAAAAAGAAAATATATGTTCAGGTTCAAACTGAAGTAGAAAAAGAATCATTAAAAGACTATTTAAAGTCTGCATGTAAAGAAGTGGCAGACATCATAAAAATGTATGATAGAAGTTTATGGACTGAGGGCTGGGAATGTAGTGTTGTATTAAAAATGGAAAATGAAAAAATAGTACCTATTCCAAGTATGATACATGTAGATGAAAACTAAGGCATTATGAAATATTGTGGGCATCAAAAACTTGTGTTTTTTTGTGAAAAAGTGATTATTAAATTAACAATTGTGTCTAAAGGAAATGTTATATTTCTGGCAAAGTGGGTAATGATGCAAAAAGATAAAAGGATGTTAATTGAAATGTTTTAAATGTGGAAAAAAGCAGGTCATTTATAGATGGATTATAAGGAAAATGCTGAAGAATAAAAGGAGATAATATGTAAAGAGCAAGAGATGAGTAAGAGTAAGAAATAGAATGAGATCAAGGAAAAGAACAAGAAGAGTGGACAAAGAAATATAATATTGAGCTAGAAGAAGATGAAAAAGTAAAAAAAAAATAGAAAGAAAAGGGGCATGGAGTAATGGTAGAAACAAGTGATGAAGAAGAAATTAGTTGGAGAGTAGTACAGGGAAGTACAAATCGAATGGGAAAAGGGTAAAAGATAGGAAGAGGAAATTTAAGAATTTGGGTATGAAAGAAAATATAAAAGGTAAAGGGTAAAAAAGGGAGAATAAGTAAGGTGCAATAAAAAAGAGCTGAGAACCTTAGCACTAAATGTGAATAGTATAAAGAATATAAAAAGGAGATTAGGGGTATTAGAATGGTATGTAGCACTTGATTTGGGCATTATATTTGAAGGTACATGAATTTTAACAGAAGAGGAGAGATTACAAGTAGAAAGGTTATGATGAGGTGGTGAGATTATATGGAATATAGGAAAGTAAACATTCTTGGATATAGACATGTTATATAGAAGTTCAATAGGATTTTTGGATTTTAACTTGTTAATAATGGACAGGGTAACAGCTGTAGATGTGTGATGTAAAAAAGCAGTTTTATAGAATTATAACAGTTAATGCATATCTAATGAAGAAAGAGAGGGGATGTTTAAAAAAATCCTAGATTATATAAGTATAAACATGGATCTAATATTAGTGGGGGATTTTAATTTTGACTTGAGAAAAGGGGAAAAAAGAGGGTAGTGTCAGAGATAATTAAAAGTGGAAATTTATATACATGAGGCAATAAATGGAATTACAGAAGAAATAATTTAGGAACAGAAGTAGATTATTTTTTCTGAAAGTTTGGAAATCATACAGGAAGAAATAAAAGTTATAGGATTTTCAGATCTTTTAGCAGTTTCTATGGAGAGATACACACACACATATATATATACATGTAAAAATATTAAAAGATTACATGAAAAAGTTTAGATAAAGAGTGCATAAAAGGGTTAGGCAGTTATTGAAAGATCATGGAGGTAAGAGAGAATTTTACAAAAACTGGGAAAATTTAAGAAATATATCTTGGAATTACAAAATTCAAAAGGAAAAAAGGAGAAGGAGAAGAAGAAGAAATACAAAGAAGTAATCAATTATGCTTTTAGAGACTTAATTAGAAATAAGAAAGAATTTATTAAGAGAGGGAATGAAATATATGAGATGAACCAAGAGAAAATTAAAAGGATGTTATTTAAACAAAGGCATTTTCCAAAGGGAAAGGAAGAGGTGGCATCTTATTTGAATAGAATAGTAAAAGAAAACAAAATGATAATAAGTGAAGTAAGAAATAAGAGAGAAGAAAGTGTTGAAAGTCAACAAGAAATAGTGAATGCAATAAATGAATATATAGAAAACCATTTAAAGAAAATAAAACAGAAACAAAACAAAAGTAGAACATTAAAAATAACAAAACAGGATAATGAGGATTTAGAAAAAGAAATAACATTGGAAGAAGTGAATGTGTTAAAAATAGTAAACACTGAATCAGCAAAAAGGATTGGATGGGATAGAATATCATATGTATGAAGACATGTTAGACTGGCAGAAGAAATGCTTTGTGGAAGCATTAAATGAATGGTTAGTGGAAGGTTTGACAAGAAGAAATATGTGTTGAAGCTATGAAATTTAAATGGAAAAAAGGGGAAAAGTAAGACATAAGAAATTGGAGTATTAACTCAGATTATAAGATTTTTATGAAAATAATAGAACAGAGATTGGAAAATAAATTACACAATATATTAGAAGAAACAATATCTGGGAAAAAGGGAAAGGAAGTCAAGAGTTGCTAATGATAATAAGAGCAATTGTAGATGATATAATGAATAGGAACACAGACTTTAAAATCATAGCAGGTGACTTGAGTGAAGCATTTGACAGGATACAATATGAAATTTTATGAGGCACAATGAAAGAATATAAGTGAGAACATATTAAAAGCATTAGTTTCTGTGTATGAAAAAAATAAAGTAACAATTGTAGTGAATAGCTGCTTAAGTCAAGAAATAGATATAAAGAGTGGTGTAAGACAGGGATATCTAGTGAGTAGTATTTTATTTGCATTGGTTATGAGTGCAGTTGCTAGTAAAATAAATACATCATTAAAGATAGCAGAATACAAGACTATAGAAGGGATTAAAGTAACAATTATGTTCTTACATTTAGATGACATTCCCCCGGATTTACTAAACTTCCATGTAGGACTAATCTAGTCCTGCACAGAAGCAGCAGTTTAAGAGGCGGGCGGCATCGTGCCATGCATATTATTGAAGGTGCATTGCCTGAATTCCTAATGCTACATGGAGCATGGACAAGTGCAGGGGGGGCATGTCTGAGAGCAGAGCTCTCAGAATAAACACACCCCTGCAAAGTAGAACAGAAGAATGTGTAAATAAATAAGCAAGACTGCTCATAGTTATCCTCATATCCCTACCAACAGTCCCCATGTGTTCAACAGCAACAGTACATTTAAATAAAATGAAGAGACCCTTTTATTTATTTTTTTAAAACCCCGAGTACAGCTAACCGTAGGTGCGCAGGTATGCCCATCGCCTAGCTATGGTTAAAGCAGCTGAAAAGGCTGAAGAGGATAACAAGGAATATATATGCAAATGAAGCAGCACCGCAATAGTGTAGTGGTTAGAGCATCCGCGTAATGGACAGGCATTCCCGGTTCGAGTCCCATTGCAGCATGCATCATTTTCCATGTGAAATCTGTATATGAACATAATTTTACATCTTTTTGCCATATAACCTACATACTAACATTTAAATTTGAACTGGAGTTTTGCATGAAATGTACATGTGAAGTGTCAGTGTTATAATGAATAAGGCACTAGTAAGCAGGTTTAAGCACAAATAAGCAGTAGTAAGCATATATAAGCACTAGTAAGCGTATTTAAGTGCGTTTGCACAGGGGTAAGCATTGCCTACAAAGTTTGAAAAATCTGAGGCTTACTGACTGTAAGAAAACATAAGTGGAGGTTGGCAGTGCTTAGCATCGCGCAAACCTGCGCAAACCCACTTACAACTGCTTAAAAGTGCCTTAATCACACTGTATCCAACGGCCCTTGTTCTGCCTAGCAACAAAATAAGCAGCCTGTGCTAGGATCAAACCCAGGACTCTGCACACAATAGCCAAAGTGATTTACCACTAAGCCATCTCAGATATACGTATCCTTGATGTATTCACAAACATATCATCCAGCCCAGTCATTCAACAGTACAAAGAATGTATTCCAACATGTAGATGCATGTGTGCGAGTAAATATATTAATGTCTAAATGGTTACAACATATTGATATATGTGTATATATCTATATATCTATATATATATATATATATATATATATATATATATATATATATGAATATATATATATATATATATATATATATATATATATATATATATATATATATATATATGTGTGTGTGTGTGTGTGTGTGTGTGTATATATATATATATATGTATATATATATATAGATATAGATATATAGACACATATAAATATTTATGAACATATAAACATGCAAATGCCTACATCTATAGATATATATGTCCACGTCTACATGTCTAAATATGTACGGCAGGTTATATAATTATGTCAGAAGATATATATATATATATATATATATATATATATATATATATATATATATATATATATATATATATATAGACATACATCTGTAGATAATGGGGAAATAACAAAACATATATGTCCTCGTGCAATGTTAATGGGGTTGAGAGGCCCCACACAATATACGTCTGTTACGTATAGGTATGCCCCCCACCAGCCAAGCACGACCACCCTGTAATACAGTACCAAGTGTTGCAGATCCCATAACCAGGACCATACACGACATGGCCAGGATACATATAAACAGACACATATATGCAGATGCAGGTATATATATATATATATATATATATATATATATATATATATATATATATATACATATATATAGATATATATGTAACTACACATACACACAGAGAGATTTCTACAGTAATATACATATGTAGTACGTGCAGACAATATGGAGCAGCCAGTATTCCTACAGGCACCACCTTACCAACTGGAAACTGAATGAGCCACCCATATGAATGGCATTTATAGCCTGCAACATATACCCACAGAGATATCAAAGGGTATAACACAACACACACACGTGTGCATAAATGAATGTGAAAGTTTTATTTGTGTACTATGACAGTTGTATATGCCATGTCATATAGCTGTTTAGACACTGACATCCATATGAGCAGTGTAATGCAACTGTGAAACAGTTATACTAAGACAGTAGTCTGGAAAGGTTGATATATGTTGCTGTCAAGGCTGAGGCCTCCAAATAGTACATTAGTAATGACAGACTGGGCCACAGCATACCAGACAATCACCAGTATGTAATGCAGATGTATAGGTCAACAGCCTCTATCTACACTCTGTACACAATTCCTGGGGGGGACAGACCCCAGTTGACGCAATGGGATGTATATGTTACATAACAAGGCATACCTGACACCATCACAATCACACTGACAAACAGAACATCCCGTATGGCAGGAGGTAGTAGGCCTGCATTTAACCAAGGTGGATTGTACGGTAAAGTACATCCAGATACCTGAAGGCAGCCTATCCCAGATACCCACACATGTTGTTAACAGCCTGGGTTAGTCATGGTGCACCCCCCTACACTCACTAATACTGGGCCATATACCACTGTAACATATACTGGCCTCTGGCGTGCATTAGGGCACACATGTATTGTGTAGGTGAAACCCACACATATATGGCCCCAACCCCCCAGTATGTGTGGGGGACACAACAGCAGTGGAGCGATGGCAAGAATGACAGCATGACATACACACAGCCCACTACATAACAACCCCTGACAGCATGTCATATGTGCAAAGCCTGGTATGTAGGTGGAGGACAGAGGCTGGAACACAGGCACATATGTGTAAAACTGTTGTCATACAGTAAGCAAGATATGTATATTTGTACATATCTATATGGATATATGTATACTTATTTATATATATATATATATATATATATATATATATATATATATATATATGTTCACCATATGTCCTGCACATGGAGTGGAGCCCTACCTCAGCCCCAGTACTCCCAACCTCTCAGTATGTTTGTAGACTATTGCCACTGTAATAGGGGTTGTCTTCACAGAAATGGTGTGTGTGGGAAGCCACATCTGCTGTTAACATGTGCGCCATTGGCTACTTACAGACATCCTACGGTCATCATAGTACAGTACCACTCCTAGCACAGTAATGCCCCTGTGGACTACAGCTGCGATATGGCCAATATATGTGGACAGTCTGACACACTCGGGTCAGTCCAGGGGTATACACAGAACCCCTTCATGCAAGACATGTGGACCAGGCCTGTCAATGTGGATGTTACTAGCTATGTAGATGGGTATAACTCATACATACTGGTATACATTTTCCCCCATAGGTTATGCATTTATACACCCTTGTCTGTTCTGACACATAATAACCGCTGGTGCAGAGGTGCCATGGTCACATACTATCCACTAGTTACTGACATACATCCGAACAACATCCCACTGCTTTGTCTGACATACATGACTGTCATGGTGGCCAGGCAGCAGTACATCTGGCAAATATCTGGACATGACATCTCACTGGATAAGTACAGTAAGCTGCTGGGCATGTAACAAAGCACAGTGCAGGCTACAGGCAGACTGACTCAACATTGGGCTACATCTCCTATGTTGGAATACACATGTGCCTGCATAGATAGCAGGCTCTATAGGCATATCGCATCACAGAGTAACAGACACCTGTGTGAAAGTGCATAACCACAACCAATGTGAACATAGCCACAGCCACATATGGTAAGCTAGCATACTATCACAGTATATGGACTGTCTGATGTACACCATCCTCATATGAGCCAGTCACACAACAACTCTAGATATACTGGGCCGCTACACGGTGTGGTCCGATGGCTGTCTGTGGTTTGGGACTTGTGTGTGTTCGTCCCTACAAACATGTAAGCTGATAGGGTGACATAGAGTGGAGCAGCATGTAACATGAGATAGAACAGGACCAAGAACAATGACATCTACCACAGTCTCTACACAGGACAAGGTACATATGCAACTATACACACACTGTCGACAATTACCAGACTTACACATACCTCAGTACTGTACACACAACCACAGAATGCCCAGGCTATGTCCTCAAATATAACCCTTACTGTACATAACATGTGTAGCAGTCTGATATCTCACTGGCTTATTAGATATGTTGTCACTGAATATGGTGCACAAAACATATGCACCCCCTGCTGCATGGCATATGTGCAAAGGTTGACAGGGTTGTGGCTGGAGACACAAACACAGGCCCAATATTGACATGTCGCTGTGATGACCTCATACATTTCCTGTCGTAACAGGGTTTGATGCAACATATGTCCTGTGAGGGATATGACGTCAGTAACTCTCCCGACTGTCATCATCTACTGACTGCAATCCTCACAATACCTTCTGCAGTTGAGAGATAGGTGCTCTCTGGGTAACACAAGGAACACAAGGCACCACACACTGCCCATTCTGCAGATGACCCTACAGATGGGGATTCCTCATAAACATAGTAGTGATATGACAAGTATTAAAACATGTAGGACAGCCATATCCACACAAACCCTGTTAAACCAATAGTACCCCAACTACAGTATAGCAGCACTTACAGTCAGTAGTCAGGACATTCACATCCCCTCCTGTGTGTTGGCCTGTTTCCACAGTGTATGTTGTCAGAGGTAAGTCCCAAATCCATCTGTGATGCTGTTTGCCAAACAACAGATCTAGTTCCTGCTCACAGTGAATGAAAAGGCCCAACACCAACAAGATGTTCCTAAGTATTGGAGTATGTTTCCATGCAATTGGCTATGGGAATTTTACCACAGCTGTTCTACATGTAATCAGCTAGAGGAGGGCGGTAATCTGTGCAGAGGCCATCAGCTGATCATGAGAATCACTGACAATACACATGCCACTGCCTAAGCAAAGCAGGTGTAAGTCCCCACATCCACCAGAGGGGGAGTGAGAGAGGCAGACAGAGGCAAAGCTGTTAGGGTGGGTTGGGAGAGTAAAAGGTGAGCATGTGTGTGTCACACACCTACCAGTCCCAGGTTTTGAACCCATGACTGACTATGTACTGATATCACATCTGTTATCCCTGCACGGTGGATATTATGATTTATTCTATGGGCACCATATAAGAAATTCTACAAACACACTCAACATTGCGTCCAGTTGTTACACACTCACAACCACCTCCACACAGGACATGAATGACATACATCAGCACATTAAGGCACACACACACACACACACACACACACACACACACACACACACACAGCTATTACATCTGGGAATAGAACCCCTACCTAACTAGTGATTATACTATAGCACTAAGCCAGTGAAGAATGCGCCATGGAGATTACTGGAGTATTCTTTCCCCAAAGGTTTATTTCACAGTGAGTGACATCAGCAGGCCTGCCAAAGTAGAACAAATGAATTGTAGTGAGTGTGACTAGCCAAGCATGCACTGCTGTGTACACAGGCATAGGAACAGACACAAAAGCATCTACAACTCCCATGTGTGAGAGTAGAACCCCTACCAGATTTTCATATGACACTACAGCATTACTCTGTTATAACATGCACCACAGAGATTGCTGGAGTACTCTTTCCCCAAAGGTGTACTTCACAGTGATTGACATCAGCAGGATTGGCAAAGTAGGGCATTTGAATTGTATTGAGTGTGACTAACCTAAATTGCCCTAATTAGTCTGTATGCATTAACCACTGTTCTGTCCAGAACAAAAATAACCTGCCTTTGCAGGTCATGACCCCAGGACCCTGTACACTAGAGTCACAGTAATTAACCACTCAGCCATCATAACAGTACATGGGATTGTGGTTCCATCAAAGTGATCCCACCATAGGCTAATCAAACTGAACATGTGAAAGGAATGTATATACAGTTGTCCGTAAAATGTAAAAGACCTCTCCAAGGCCAACTCCATGCTACTCAAGGCAAAATAAAAGCAAAAAAAACGGAGACCTCACCAAAGGTAACAGCTCACAAAATTACAATGAAACAAATCCAAAGAGCGGTGACCACCAAAGTATGGAGAGATATTTATTCAAAACAACACGAACACAGTAAAATGGCAGAAAATCCAGTTAATCAGATGTAAATGCTTTCGGGTCATTACCCTTCCTCAGACAAGGCATAAAAATACAGGCTGCAATTTAAAATCCTTATCTTCCAATCACTGTTCAGTAATGAACCCGCCTATTTTTTAAGGCTGGCTTGATGGGAATTACGTCATTGAGGCCCGGAGGTGTATGTGCTCCCAGTTCTACAATCCACTTAGTTTCTTCACATTCAGTTTTATTCACAGTGTCGCCCCCTCTATTTCCTTTAGGTATGACACTAATAACCATAAATTTAAAACAATGTCCTGAATACAGTGAGATGTGCCTGCAGATGGCATTATGCTCATTTTCTAACCTTATAGCTGACAAATGGTTCAGGATCCAGGTTTTTAACATGCAATTAGTCTTGTCTATGTAATAACAGTTACAACATTGGCACATAACTAAATATATAACATTCATAGACCTACAATTCGCATTCACATGGAAGTAATACCTCCTTCCAGTATTGGGGTGGATAAATTCTGTGTTGGGACTGATATAACCACAGGCTTTACAAAAGCCACATGGTCTAGTTCCCTTCCCCATCACCTTAGCCCTATCCATGGTCCTAACCTCATGACACAATAGGTCCTTTAGATTTTTGTTCCTCCTGAAGCCAAATGATGGTTGGGTGCCTGCTATTGCACCCATTTTCTCATCAGAGGCTAGAATTTTCCAGTTATTTTTAATTATGTCACAGACACCGTGAATATTGCTACTATAGGTAAACATAAGCCTAGGTTGTGGGTCCAGTTTCCTATTAAAATCTGTTGAACTTGCCCCTACACTTGATTTCAACCATGGCTTCACTCTATCTTGTTTAAATTTTATCTTTCTGGCAAAAGTTCATCTCACCATTTGTTCTCCATAGCCCTTCTCTATGAAGTTCTCTTTAAGTAATCCTAACTTGATCTCAAAATCTTCATCGTCAGTACAAAGCCTGGATACTCTACCTAGCTGTCCTTTGACAATGTTGTTAAAGGTATACTGAGGGTGCATACTGTCCCTTGCTAGCAGGCTATTTTTCCAACATTCTTTCCTAAAAAGTGTGATTTTAAAACCATCAAAATCCTACAATAATCTTATATCCAAAAAATCTACCTCTGTCCTAGAAAAATTCATGGAAAATTTGAGAAAGGATGTGGTGGTGCCTAAATAATCAAAAAAGCTAACAAGTTCCACTTCATTACCTTCCCCATAATAGGAAAATATCCACAAATCGCCTATACAGATGTATCCTATCTCTCCATTTCTTCATCTGTCCCAACACGAATTGTCTCTTCCAGAAAACAAGGACCAAGTTGGCATAGGTATTTGCACAGGGGGTGCCCATGGCCACTCCCTGTGTTTGTCTGTAATAATTACCTCCACATAAAAAGACTGTGTTCCAAAACAACACTGAGTAAGTCCCTGGTCAATTTCAATTTGTCTTCCCCCAGAAAATTCATTTCCAAAATTAGACTTGTAATCACTTCTATGCCATAACTGTTACTAATCACAGTAAAGAGGCTTTGCACATCAAGAATAACCTTGATGTACTGCAGGATAACCTTTGCCTACACCGTCTCTCTTAATGAGGCAAGAAAAAGCCCAGAATCTCTCAACATCTCTGTAAAGCACATAACAAAAGGTCTTAATAGACACTCAAGCCATATTGAAGCATTCTCAGCAATCCACCCCCTCCCCGAAACAATAGGTCTTGGGGAGGAGTTATTTGGATCCTTATGCAAATTGGAAAGAGCCTTAAAAAATGATGTAACCAGATGCTCTATCCATAAAAATTCAAACAAATCTTTATCCATTACGCCTTCTACTAACAACCTCTTCAGAATATTTCTCACTTCTGCAACTATTCTGTGCAGTATAATAGGGGAGAGCTGTATATATGTGGAGACAGCAGACAACATATCTACTAATTTGCTCTGATAGAAGTTCTTATCCAAAATAACCATGGCCCCTCCCTTGTCAGCATTCTTGATGACAATATCCGTATTATTTTGTAGACTCTTAAGTGCCTGTCGCTGCTTATCGGTCAGATTATAAAAACTTCTAGTACGCCCTTTGGATAAGTATAATAATATATCCTGTTCACAAACCTTAATAAAGGTATTGACTGTATGATTAAAAACTGGTAAAAAAGTACTAGGTTGTCTTAATGTAGATTGAGTGGAGCACTGAGTATTGTTTTCAAACATACATTTCAACATCAAATTTCTGCCATATAACATAAGATATAAAATAATTTCATTAAAACTACTATCAATGCTCGGGACAAAAGTTAGCCCCTTATTCAGTACATATAACTCATCAACTGATAAATTATGTTTGGACAAGTTAAAAAAATATCAACATCACCAGTCATTCTGGTGTCCTTCTTTTCTTACGTTCTCCCTGCTCGTTCAGTTGATGCATCCAATCCCCTTTTTTCTTGACTGGAGCAGGTAGAGTGGCAAAAAAACAGCAGTTGCCATTAACAGTTGTTTCAGTCCTGGGCCATGCACCTTGTTGATCATAACAGTGCTCGGAGTCCTTCTGTTTAGATGAATTATGTGAAATATTATTGGCATCATCGGCATCTCCTTGCTTGTTGCTGTTCAAGGCTGCCATTTCCAATGCACCAACATTGCTCTGCGTGACCCCCAATTTGTGGAGTCTACTGCTTCTTTCAAGACAGTGTTTTGTTCATTGGGTAGCGGATTATTGCGATGTGTAGGTTGCACATTGCGTGTCCTCCCATTGGTTGATGGTGTATTCTTGCTGAAACTCCCCCGCCTGGGTTGTCGCTGAGGCAAGCTTCTCTCCTTCTGCTCTGTGACAGTTGTTTGAACTTCGTTCAATAAATGAGGCATCTGCTCCCTAGGCCAGACAAATATCTGGCCATTAACAAAATCGTTATGGTCTCTTTGCAGCTTTTTGGCTTTTTGCTGCTGTAACTTCAGGTCTGTATTAGAGAAGGTACAATACATTTCATCCATACGCTGCACATACCTTTCCTCCATATATTCTAATTCTAGTCACTGCTGTAAAAGTTCCACTTCGTGATTAAGTTTACTTTATTCAGGACCAAAGAATTCCAGCAAAAGGCGCATATAAGAGAAGCCAGTCTTGATGTTAATCCTTTGCCATCTCGCCAAAGATTCAGGGTAATGATCTCCTTGCGAGGGCATGCAAAACACCCTCATGCCTCATGGTACAACCCCAAATTGTAGACTGGCTTCCAGATGGTTGTGTTGCCATTGCAACCGTTTTAGTTTGTTGACTTTATTAGTAAATTCCGCTGCCATCTCTTCAAATTTATGGTTTATTTCCTTAGTAACTGGATTAATAGAAGTATCAAGAGTATTAACGTTCAAATCCAGTTTTAAAAGGGGGTTGATTTTGGCAGTCAACTTATTTCTATCACATTCCTTAATGGTGGATAAGGTAGAGGATAAAGCAATGTCTTGTCCATCATTAACAACCTCCATATTGTGTGGGGTCTCCAAGCACAAAAACAGTCAGAATAAAAGCAAAAAACCGAAGACCTCACCAAAGGTAACAGCTCACATAATTACAACAAAACAAATCCAAAGAGCGGTGACCACCAAAGTATGGAGAGATATTTATTCAAAACAACACGAACACAGTAAAACGGCAGAAAATCCAATTAATCAGATGTAAATGCTTTCAGGTCATTACCCTTCCTCAGACAAGGCATAAAAATACAGGCTGCAGTTTAAAACTCTTATCTTCCAATCACTGTTCAGTAATGAACCCGCCTATTTTTTAAGGCTGGCTTGATGGGAATGACCTCATTGAGGCCTGCAGGTCTATGTGCTCCCAGTTCTACAATCCACTTAGTTTCTTCACATTCAGTTTTATTCCCAGTGTCGCCCCGTCTATTTCCTTTGGATATGACACTAATAACCATAAATTTAAAACAATGTCCTGAATACAGTGAGATGTGCCTGTAGAGGGCATTATGCTCATTTTCTAACTTTATAGCTGACAAATGGCCCAGGATCTGGGTTTTTAACATGCAATTAGTCTTGCCTATGTAATAACAGTTACAACATTGGCACATAGCTAAATATATAACATTCATAGACCTACAATTCACGTTCACATGGAAGTAATACCTCCTTCCAGTATTGGGGAGGAACAAAAATCTAAAGGACCTATTGTGTCATGAGGTTAGGACCATGGCTAGGGCTAAGGTGATGGGGAAGGGAACTAGACCATGTGGCTTTTGTAAAGCCTGTGGTTATATCAGTCTCAACACAAAATTTGTCCGCCCTCACACCCTGGGAAAATCTGGGATTCACTAACATTTCCCTCATTTGCATTGGATTGCCTACTAATACATAGCTACATGTCCCACACTGAGCCTCCCCCCTTAGCAACCACTACTCACTGGCCAAGTTGTATTTTGCCTGCCATTGACTTGCATGGCAGAATACTGTTTTTTGTTAGAATGCTCATTTCAGTTTATTTTCTTATTTTCCCCCGATCCCGTTTGCACGCCGCTGCCCTATGCTTAAACAGCTGAGACCAGCGAAAAAAAATAAAAGTTGTTTTATTTATTTTTTAAACAGTTTGCAATGCCAATGGCCTTCTACTTGGCCATTGGCATGCTTCCTCAATAATATGCAGCCTTTATTTGGAGCTGTCATAGCTCCGTTTTGGAATTTGCAGAAATGTACTAGGTTACTAACCGAGTACATTTTTGCAGATTGCACTTGTCTTGCACGGACTATTGCAAGCTTCCTGGATTGCAATATCACCTCATTTGCATGTATTTCTCCAGCAAATTAGGTGATTTGTATACCAGGGCTTAGCCCGTGCAAGATTAGTGCTGGAGCTCTCGTGCACGCCCCTGCCAGCTGTTCCTGTATCGCATGGCAGACATATTGCCTGCGTGGACTCCTGTACTCATCTTGCACTTTGTGCAGGCTTTTGAGAATCCAGGGGATTGTCTTAATGACAAAGAATAAAGAATTGATGGAAGTAGCCATTAGACAACTTAATAAATACTCCAGAGCTATAGGTATGAGTATAAATAAAAATAAAAGTAGAGGTTTAGGAATAATAGGTAAAATAGGAAATATTCAGTTTAATATGGAAGAAATTGGAATATTAGGTATAAATTTTGAAAAGAGAATGCAGTGATGGGAAGATATAATAAAAAATAAGGAATAAATGTTTATTTTGGAGAACATATAAGTTGTCATATAAAAAGAAAGTGCATTTAATAAATTATGTATTACTGGAAAAAGTTGCACATTTGTCAAACATGTTTATGATCCCTATAAAATATGAAAAGGAATTAATATCTATTGTGTTTTTATTTATATGGGGATCCAGGTTAAATCCAGTAAAAAGAGGTAGGTCATATGTTAAAGAAATAGAAGGAGGGCGATTTTTGGTATATTCAGTTGTTTTTGCAGCTTCATTAAATCTATGTGAAGTGTTGACATGGTTAAAAGAGGAAAACAATACATTAATATGTATAATAATGAAAGAAAAATACAAAAATATGATGTATAATGAGTAAATTTAAAAGAGTAAAAGAATGTGGTGAATGGGGAAATAAAAAACTATCAAGAAAAAATATGTTATAGAAAATAAAGATAAGTGACATATAACATGATAGGAAAGAATGTTATTTAAACATAATAAATAAGTATTACTGTGTTTATCCATGGAGAAGGTTGGAGGAAGAAAAAATAAAAGCCATAAAAATGAGACTAAAGTGGTGTAAGAAATGTGAAGAATATAAAGATTTTCTGTGGAGATTATGAATAAAAAGAAATGCCAGTGAAATTGAATATACCATATAAAAATAGAAGAAAGAATATACAATTACCGTGGTAAAGTTAAAACAACAGAGCACGTTTTTTAAGATGTAAAAAGGTAAGGAAATTATGGGAAACATATGTGAAAATATGTTTGCAAGGTATTATGCAAATGAAGGCTGTAAGTATGGATATGTTGGAATATGGTTATTATTGTAATAAAAGTAGGGAATTTGTAAAGAAAATAGAAGGATGTTTTATATAATATGAACTATATGGAATGAAAGACTGAGTTGAAATTTAATGGGAAATGGATATTGGCAGAGATATTGAAAACAAATAAGATTTTGGCTGTGGAAAAAAGGCTGGGATCAGACAATTAATGGAAATAAAGAAAATGAAATGTGTGTTTGTATAAAGTTATGGGGAGGATAGAAAATTCATGTAAAATGATTTACCTAATTGATGGATCCAGAGGAATGTTAGAGAGACATGCTGTGGAGAAAAAAAGTGATGCAGGGCATAGAACCAAGGATAAAGGAGTTATGGAAAGTGGCATGGTGTGTGATAACACTTTTGATTCATATAATGGGGGTGATACAAATAAAATGGGAGAGGATATGCCATACTTTAAAGTCGCTGAAATTACAGACGGTGGATTAGAGATGCAAATGCTAGTTAAAATGATAGATGAGGAGGGCTCTGATGTGGAAAACACAGCACTATGGGATGATATTGTATAAAAGTGATTTTTGGATGAGGTGTATAATTGGAGAGAGGGAGATAAGTATTTTGAAAGAAGAAGAAGCAGAAAGAGTATTGAGGAAAGGAATTATCAAATCAGCAAATTATTTGCTTCAGTGGTGTCCAAGGGGACTATAAAATGTGACTAAAGGTATGACTATAGCAAACAGTCATTTAATAGTGTGTATTCACAGTCAGTCAACAGTGTATAACATTGTATTGCTACTTAATACTGTGTAATAATTCCTGTAACATTGCTGTTTTAATTCTAATTTATAATGAAAATTGTATAATATTTTGGAGCTTTTCTCCCCAGGCCTCCGCTGAAAAAGGGCTCTTCAACTCAGTCGGACAATCCCGGTCAACAAATGTAAATAAAATAAAATAAATAAATAAATATTGAAGAGAAACAAGATGTTCCAATGGACAAATATATTGTTTGGGACAGTACTGAGGTGTCTTTAGGAGTAAAGCCTAAGGTCATAATGGCTTTTATACAGATAGGATCAGTATCACTTTGTGAAATTATGTTTGAAGATTATGGTAGGACTGAAAATTTGCAGTAGCATTTAATGATAAAAATGAACATGAGCCTTGGAATAAATTTGGGATTAAAGGGACAAATGCTTTGTTAAAGCATAAAGTTAAAATACAGTTTAGGGCATCTGATATAACTGAAGATGAACTGTTTTTTTTTAAGTAGAAATATAAATAAATAACAAAGTAAAAAATACTTTTGATGAAAGGAGGTTTTTGAATTGATGATGGGAATTGTTAATTTATTTAAATGAGAAAAATTGATCACTTGTGCAGTAACCATATGTTGTTTATGTAAATAGAAAAAAAGGAATGCTAAAATACTGGGATCAGATAAGATGTGTTTTTACTGTGGTGCAGGAGATCATTTAATAGTTGAATATACTAAAAGGAAATGTTACCAATGCGAGTAAGTAGAACATGTTGTCAATACATGTAAGACATTGTGCACAAAAATGTGGAAGTAAGGAACATTTTTGTCTTAATTGTGAAAAAGTATTGGAAGAAAGTATGGAAATAGAGGAAGAAGTACAAAAATATAAAAATATTGGTGAGGAAGAAATTTGTGAGAAATAAGTTATTTCATTGAAATATAAATTTTTAAGTCGAAAAGATGGGGAGATGGAAGAAAGTGAAAAACAGGAAAATAAGATTTCAATAGGAAATAGGGTTAAGAAAAGAAAAAAATAAATTATTGGCTAAACTTGCTAAGAATGAAAATTATAGTTTAAAGATTATTTCCTTAAATAATAGGATGATAAATGAAAAAAGGAGATTATTAATTATGGATCGGTGTCAAAAACAAAAATGTGATGTAATATGTTTACAGAATGTTGGCTTTCTGGATAAGAAAATGAGAAGGCATGTTGATATTGTGAAGATTGGAGGAAGATGGTTGAAGGCTGCCAGCCTAGTCAAATAGAATTTGATACATAATTCTATCTATTGCATAAATAAATATAAAATACAGACTTGTGTTTTTAAATGAAAGAAAACACTGTAAAATGTGAACTTCAAGATTGTTGCAACATTGCCATCTGCTGTAAGGAGAACCAAGCCAAGCATTTCAAATGTGTCTTTTGAAGTTGAAAAGATCTTATGAATCTCTTTGATGTTTTACAAGTCGGCTCCAGTGAGTCTGGATGAAGGTTTCATGCCTATTGTTGTAAGGTTAAAGTTAAGAGCCAGAATTTACATGCTTTATTGCTCTGGTTTCTGATAGAGTGTATATGTGAAATGCCTTTTATTGTTGTAGTCTCCTGAGCAGGTGTTAGCTTGCTAAATAATGTGGTTTGTGGCCTGGGAACTCCAGACTAAGTGCCAAAATTATGTAATTTGGGAGGGCCTTAGAGAGCTGTTGGTTAGTGTTTAAAAACTATTGTTGAGTGAGAGACTAGGAGAGCATTTTGATCTTGGACATCTAACCCAGCACTGCTTATGCTTTATGTATGTAAGTAGGATTATAGCACTGTGATTTCTCTTAGGAATAGTTAAACTTAGAAGAAAGTTAGACTAAGTATTTTTATTTGAAATCAGATCTTTCCTATGATATTGTTTTAAGTTCCTGTGTGATCTTTGAACTTAAGAGCATTGTACTGTAGTAGTTTTGTCTTGTGTTTTAATTATTTATTATTAAATATTTAAAAACTTTTACCTTTGGCTGGTTTATGTAGAGATAATTTAACCTCGAAAGTACATTACATATTTACATATTTTACTGTCTAAGTCACTCCAAATTAAGCCTTGACTGTTTAGTCATACTACCACTGGATTATAATATTGCACAGTAATAATTAGACACCCTTTTAAGTGCCTTTTAGTAGTTGATAATTATTAGCTGGGTAGTGGCAGGAATTACAACCGTATGGTCTGGGTAATAGGGGCACAGCTGAAGAACCTGTGCCAGCCTTTTCCCAGGAGGGTCTGTGTGGTTGTATAACCTCTTCTCAAAGTGTGTGTGTGTTGTGTCAGCTACTTGGGCAGGGACACGAAGCACTGGCTGGACAAAGAGGGTACTGGAAGTTTTAGCTTGTCCAGCTAGACTGAGACGTGGACCCTATAGCTATGCCAGTGGAGAGTCTTATTGGGGACCTGGTGAGCAAGGGAGCAACCAGCCCCAGACTGTGATCTCTGTGTGCACTTAAGGGGAATTTTACTTTACTGTGTGTATTAGTTATCTTTCCTCTTCTAGGAGTCGCCCTCTCTGGTGTCAGTGGTGAGGACTGAAGCTCCATGATTGCTGGGCCAGGGCACGGTCATCACATATTGGTGGCAGTGGTTGGGATATCCTATCACATATTGGTGGCAGTGGTTGGGATATCCTATCACATATTGGTTTGCTGTGGTGGGATCCACATCACATATTGATTAGTTGGCAAACACTAATTTGCATGTAGTGGTGTGGGTAGAGTAAATTCCTGTAGCTTATGTAAGTGATCTCTAAAAGTGCTTTGTACTCTAAAACAGCCACCCAGTGTATACTCAGAGCTCAGATCACAATTGTTTTATTTTTTTTCTTAGCTTAGTGTTAGTCAGGCTGAGCAGGCAGCATGTCAGCAGAGGAGTATGGAAAGCTGACAAGGAGTCAGCTGGCAGAGATGTGCCAGGCTAGGGGACTGATACATGGAAACTTGACTAAGGCAGACCTGATTGCAGCCTTGGTTACAGCTGCATTAGAAAACAGCAGCCTGGAGAACAATCAGACTGACAGTGGAGATACAATATCCTCAGAGATTGGACAGCTCAACCTTTCTGCAGTGGACTTAAAAATCCAGCTGGAGCTAAAGAGACTTGAGTTGAAGGCCAGGCGTATGGAACTAGAAGCAGCTGAGAAAATAAGGAGTCTACAAGCTGAGGAAAATCAATGGGAGAGGAGGTATGAGAGGGAAATGCTAACTCTTCGCCAGAGTCATGGAGGTAATGGGGAAGGGAGTAACCGGACCCCAGAAGCACAAAAGGTCAGTACATTTCTTCCACAGTTTAAAGAGGGGGATAATCGTGATAGCTTCATTCACATGTTTGAGCAGGTATGTAAACAGTATGAAGTTGACCAAGGGCTCTGGGTACGGTTCCTGACCCCCTTACTCCATGGTAAAGCTGTAACTTCTTTAGCAAAAATGCATGACACTGACTGTTTTGATTATACTGCTGTAAAAAGACACTTGTTGGAATGTTTTAAGCTAACACCTGAAATGTATAGGAAAAAGTTTTGTGGGCATAGACACAAGACGGATGAAAATGTATGTGAATATGTTGCTGAACTGAGCACTTATTTTCATAGCTGGGTGAGTGGTTGTCAGGTCACCACTTTTGAAGGGCTGGCAGACCTTGTGGTAAGGGAACAAGCCCTTAGCACTTTGCCGGAGGACATGAAGATCTGGTTAGCTGATAAACAGTGTGCTACTTCAGAGGAGTTGGGGAAGAAGGGAAACCTATACCTAGCAAGCAGGGCAGCCCTGCACAGGAAAGGGACCCCCAGTACTGCTCATGGGACTAAAGGAACCCATGGTGGGTAGCACAGACTGCCCCAACAGAATCCGCCAGTAGCAGGGGAAGCCACTAGTCCAGGTACACATCCAGGAGCTAGGGGTAAATGTTTTGAATGAAACCAGTGGAGCCATGTGACATACAGATGTCCACGGAGGCAAGGTGGTGAACCAAAGGTGAGGGAGCCAGTAAGTGGGAAAGACAAAATGACAACAGTGGGTTGTCTTGAGACAACAGGGGTATAGAACTACCATCCTCTAGATGTCCTGAAAGGGAAGGATTTGGATGAGGCAATTCTATGTACTTGTGCAGTTACATGCAGTCAGGCTTGAAGACAAGCATGTAAGTCTGGTAGCCTGCGGGAGATCCAGACAGACTGCACACTTGCAGCCAGGACTGCTAAGGTGGTTACTTCAGGGAGGGAGCTTCTCTGTAGCAGTGAAACTGAAGGTGAGCCACAGCTGCTTGTGGGTACTGATGGTCCCTTGGACAGAGTGACTGCAAAGGTAGAGGTGAGTAGCAGTACCTAGACTGACAGTGAGGCACCACTGTCAGAGGATGCCAGACTTCCTGTGGAAAGGGAGCTGGGAAGGGTTACAAGGAGAGAGCTGAGACAGGCTCAACTCTCAGACGCTACATTGCAAGGCCTGAGGCAGGTAGACAGGGAGGCACCTGATTCTCAAGGGAAGGGGGACTCTGTATACTGGGACAAATGGTTACTATACAGAGAGTGGACACCTGAGGGAGGGCTTGAATGTGAGAGAGTATAGCAGTTGATAGTGCCTAGAGCTGAGTCCAAACACACACCTACCTCCAACCACACATACCACCACCTCAGGCCTCCCTAATACATCCCACCCATATTCACAGATCTCCCCAGAACTCTACTCCTCCATCCCATCACATTTTTTCAGACTCACTATACTCCCCACCCCACCACTACCTCACCCCACTCTAACAGCGCTGTCAAAGAAAACCATCCCTCAGCAAAATCAATCAACTTTATCCTCTGTACTCCTCTTCAGGCAGCTCCTCCCCAATATCTCACTCTCTCTCTCTCTCATGTGATATCCACCCTAACCTAGGTCCTAGCCCCAGCGTTACCCACCCTAACCCAAATTCCAATCCACACAAACTCAAGGCTATCTGCCTCATAACCCTAAATGCACAAAGCCTTCGTAATAAAATTCCCAACCTGCATTCCTGGTTGTCTCACAACCAGCCAGACATAACTGCAGTCTCTTAGACCTGGCTTAAACACTCCATCAGTGATGAAGAAATCCTCCCCCCAGGCTACCATATCATACGCAATGATAGGTCTCATAGAAAAGGAGGTGGAGTTGCTATTATCTACCTCTCCACCATCACTTTTACTCCACTAACCAACCCCATCCCAACCTTTGCCAATGCAGAATTGACTGTAGGCCTTTTAAAACTTAACAACTATAAATGCATCTGCATCTGCTCTGTCTACATCCCACCTGGAGACAATACCAAAACTCTAGAGGATATCCTCTCTTAGTTAAGCTCAAACATCAAAAATGAAACCTACATTCTAGGTGACATAAATATTAACTGGGCCTCCTTCCTCTCAGATAGCCCAACTCACTCCATCAACCTCTACAATTTCACCCAACTAATAAACCTCCCAACCAGGCCAAATAAAGATGGTACCTCTGGTATCATCTTAGAATGGATATTAACAACCCTCCCCAACTACATCTCCAAAGCCGGTATAATACCAGACCCCCTAAGTGACCACTTACCAGCCTTCATAGACCACCTACCCTCTCACATAGAAAAGCAACACCTATACAAGCAAACCCTTAACCTAGCTTCCTTTAACCCCAAAATCTTCTCTGAGTGCCTTAAGATTACTGATTGGTCTCCACTAAATAACCTTTCACCTGATAACGCTGTCTCATATTTCAACCATACTTTCCTTACCTTAATTGATAAACTAGCCCCCTGTCCAAACCAAACGCATCAAAACTAACCCCTGCCCCTGGCTATCCCAAGAAACTAAACTGATAATGAACCAACGAAACAAAAAGTGAAAACTGTACCAAAAACAAAAAAAACAACACCCTCCAAGATTATAAACAACTACGTAACCTAGCCAAAAAATTAATAATAAAAAGATCGCAAAAACTACTACTGCAGTCTGCAATCCAAACACTCAAACAACACAAAGAAATTTTGGACATCTATCTCCTCAATACTCAACCCCGGTAATAATACCAACCTCTACCCCAATCCTAACCTCTCAAGCCTTGAAACAGCCACTAATTTCAACACATTTTTCATTGATTGCATAGCTAAACTATCCTCCACTTTCTCTAACCCACCCACCAATGCTACCTCCTCTCCCTGCCCCCCTAACCCCCCTCTCACACTCCTCCTCCCCCGAATTCTCCCTTAAACCTGTCTCCATCAACACTATAAAGAGACTACTCCAAAAGCTATAACCATGCCGCAGTGCCCCTGATAACCTTCCAGCAAATTTCCTTCAACTATCAGCTGAATCAGTAGCCTATCCCATTTCAATTCTCATAAATAGATCCATTCAGGAATCATACATACCAACCATCTGGTGTCATGCATTCATTATCCCTCTCCACAAAGGCAGTAAGAACACAGACACTACCAACTTCAGGCCCATAGCTATACTCTCTCCTCTCTCAAAAATTCTAGAAAAAAAATCCACTCCCAGTTTATGCCCTACCTAACCCAGCACAAACTCCTCTCTCCTACCCAGCACGGCTTCCGACCTGGTCACAGCACCATGACAGACCTCCTTTCCTTCCTTGAAACAGTCAACCTAGCACATGAGAGCAGCAAATATGCATCTTCTCTATTTCTAGACCTCTCAAAGACATTCAACACTATCTTCCATTCCCTACTCCTGTCCCAGCTATCACACTTGCACCTATCCCCCCCAACCTTAGCCTGGTTCTACAACTACCTTTCCATGCACCAACAGGCTGTACAATGGAAAGAATCAACCTCCCCTTTCTTAACTACTCCCACAGGAGTTCCTCAAGGATCAGTAATGGGCTCTCTCCTTTTTAACTTATTCATCAACAACTTCCACCACTCCATCCCAGATGCCTCTGTCATCCAATACTCTGACGACTCCACCATCATCTGCTCAACCTCCTGCCCCTCCAAACTTCTACTCAATACCCAAATAGCCTTCTCCAAAACTGAATCACGAATGCAATCCCATCACCTAGCCCTAAATGCCAACAAAACAAAACTAATGATTTTCACTCCCACCAAAACCTCCCAATTCAGCAAAGACCAATTTTCCATAAAAAGCCACAATAACACCCCTCTAGAAATCATTCCTAGTACCAGGCTACTTAGCATTACCATTGATGAAAACCTTAAATTTGACCCTCACATCCTCTCTGCAATAAAAAAATCCACCAGAAAATCGGAATCCTCTACAGACATAATTACTACCTTACTCCCTCCTCCCGTCAGGCCCTCGCAACTACCTTCCTCCTCCCCTCTCTCATATGGTGCTCTCCTATTTTCTAACCTACAACTTAGCCTCCATTCCAAACTCAAAGCCTGTTACAACAAAATCTGCAAATTTGCAACCAATTCTAAGAACTCTTCCCATCACTGCCACTCCCTACACGCCCTAAACTAGCTAGAACTCCACAACCACCTAAAATACCTACAACTTACTACAGCCTACAAACTCATCCTTAAACCTACAGAATGCCCCTCTCTAGCCAAATCTCTAACTTCCTAACACCTAGCCGCACCCTCAGATCCAAAGGCTAAAACCTCCTGCAGGTACACAAACCCCTACACCCACCTGGCCAACTATTACTATCCCACACTATAGCCAAACTGTGGAACGTTCTAGCCACACCACTACATAACATACCTAACCATAACAACTTCAAATCCATGCTTCTCTCCCATCTGTCCTCCAAATGGGAATGTCCTTCACATGCTCCCACTTAAAACACCTACACCACTAATCTCCAAACCTTTCTTTGCCAAATTTACAAAATGTCATTTGTCTTTCTCTTAACATCTTTCCAAACACTTTTGCATGCTAGCCTCTGGCCTATCTTACACATATCTCAAACTGACATCCTCCTAATTGAAAAACAGTCTATATGTTAGTGTAAAACTTTCAGTTCTGTACAGACTAATGCTGACATATGAAACTCACAGTATCTATTAGTATTGTGAAATTCTTCTGTATTCTGCCTTTTTGTAAGTTTACAAATTTCTGTACTTTATATTTTGTAATGTTGAAAATTTCTCTACTTTATAAATGTATCTAATGTTGCAAATTTCTGTATTTTATAATATGTACCAGAGATTTTCTCCTCAGGTCTCCACTGAAAATGGGCCACAAGCCCAGCTGGACTAACCCAGTTAATAAACAATAATAAATAAATAAAATAGAGCTTACTGTCTGGCACTTCTAGCCATAGCCCATGATATTCCCTTTGCAGGTCATATGAGCATAAAACATACAAAGAGGTGTATTATGCAAACTTCTATTGGCCTGGAATTTCCAGAGATGTAACAGGGTACTGCAGGACCTGTGAGCAGTGCCAAAAGGTAGGCAAGGCAGGAGACAAGGTGAGAGCTCCTTTGATGCCTTTGCCGGTGATTGAGGAGCCATTTCAGAGGGTAGCTATGGATATTATGGGTCCTCTGAGTATCCCAAGTTCCACAGAGAAAAAGTATATCCTAGTGATTGTAGATTATGCTACACAATACCCTGAGGCAGTGGCTTTGTCCTCCATTGAGGCCGAGAAAGTGGCAAATGCTTTGCTAGAGATTTTCAGCAGGGTAGGGTTCCCAAAGGAAATATTGCCTGACAGAGGTGCCAATTTTATGTCAGACCTGCTGGCTTGTCTGTGGCAGTCCTGTGGGGTGAAGCACATGAAGACCACCCCCTACCATCCACAGACTAATGGTCTTGTTGAGAAGTTAAACTCTACAATCAAGTCCATACTATGGGCATTTGCAGATCAGTTTAAGAGGGAGTGGGATGAATATTTGTCCCATCTGTTGTTTGCTTACAGAGAGGCTCCCCAGGATTCCACAGGTTTTTCACCCTTTGAGTTGCTGTATGGGCATAGGGTGAGGGGACCTCTAGATTTAATTTGAGATGAGTGGGAAGGTGAGTGTGAGTCTCACAAGGAGTCTGTTGTGGCATATTTCCTGAACCTCGGGACAAGGCTCAGGGAACTCATGAGCCTGGCCCAGGAGAACCTGGCAGAAGCCCAACAACAGAAAAAGGTGTGGTATGACAGGAATGCTCAAGCTAGAGGGTATGCTGTAGGGAAGCAGGTGATGATTCTCATTCCAGTCAGACACAACAAGTTGCAAGCAGCTTTGGAGGGACCCTACAAGGTAGTAAGAAAGGTAAGTGATGTTAACTACATGGTGGAACTGCTAGGCAGAAGGCAGGGGCACAAATTGTATCATGTTAACATGATGAAACCTTACCATGACAGGGAGGCCCTTGTGCTGAGCATTTGCAGTGGATTGTAGGAGGAGTCTGAGAGAGATCTTGTGATTGATCTCCTCAGTGAGGCTTGGGCTGATACCTCGGTGGAAGCGGTAGCAATGTCCCAGCAGCTATCTCCTACCCAGGTTCGAGAAATCCGAGCAGTGTTGCAGGAGCTTGGGGGCATGTTCACCGGGAAACCAGGGAGCACCCAACTGGTGCAGCACCAGGTGGATACAGGATCCCAAAGGCCTATCAGGCAGGCCTCTTATAGGGTGCCTGAGAGAGTCAAACAGACTCTGAGGGAAGAGGTACAGGAGATGTTGGAACTAGGGGTGATTCAGGAGTTCAACAGTCCCTGGGCCTCCCCAGTAGTACTGGTGCCAAAGAAGGATGGTAGCACCAGGTTCTGTGTGGAGTACAGGAAATTAGTCACACAGAGGCAGATGCTTATCCCATGCCTAGGACAGATGAGGCCCTAGAGCAGCTGGGTGGGGCTAAGTATCTTACAACCACTGATCTTGCCAAGGGTTACTGACAGGTGCCTTTGACTCCCAGTGCTTGAGAGAAGTCAGACTTTGTGATGCCTTTTGGCTTGTATGAGTTCACAAAGATGCCCTTTGGGATGAAGAATGCCCCAGCAACTTTCCAGAGGCTGGTAGATCATATCTTAGCAGGAGCAGGAGGGTTTGCCCTTGCCTACATGGATGATATTGCTATCTACAGCCATTCCTGGCAAGAGCACCTTCAGCATGTCATGGAGGTGCTGGGCAGACTACAGAGGGCAGGGTTGACCATTAAGCTGAGCAAATGTCAGGTGGGTATGGCAGAGGTCTCCTACCTAGGACATAGAGTGGGGAGTGGTAAGATAAGGCCAAAACCTGCCAAAGTGGAAGCCATTCAGGCATGGCCTGCACCTGTTACTAAAAAGCAGGTGAGGGCATTCTTTTTTTTTTTTTTAAATATTTTTATTCATTTCCAAAAACAAGAAAACATGAATGCAGGTTATTTATGACAATGAAGTATTTACAAATTATTTAAAAATGTAGGCTAAAACCTCTAAACAGATATCAAACATTAAAACCAAAATAAAGTATTTACAAGGGTGTCTATTGTTGACATATAATTGACTTTCTATACAATTGTTTCCTGATTATAATCTGCTGCAGTCATTATTCTCCAGTATTTCAGTTACTTTTTGCCATGCTACGTATAATGATGTAGTTCTTTCAGTTCTTCCTTTAATAGTGTTCATTTCCAATTGCGATACTGCTGACACCATATTCATGAATTGCTTAAAAGTTGGAGAAGCTTTGGATTTCCAGTTTGATGTAATGTTCTTCCTTGCAATAGCTAGGAGAGTCCATAAGATTACATATTTTGTTCTTGGTACACAGTCGGGTACAGGTGCATTAAACAAAATAATAGATTTGGAAATCTGGAATTTATCATTGAATACCATTTGCAGAAAATAATTTATTTTATCCCAATATGGTTTAATCAAATGGCATTAAGTAGAACATATGTTGCCAGTCTGCTTTTGTTGATAAATCACATCTCCAGCAGCCAATATTTTTCTTAAACATAAGTTCCATTTTATGAGGGGTTACATAAGATCTGTGTATGAATTGCCATGTAAAAAGTCTCCAATGTAATGAAAGTGATGTCTGCTTTGGAGAGAGAAGAATTAGTTTTTTATCTCTGTCATTTGGCACATGTCTATTAACTGATCTATAATAATTCCATATTTTGTCATTATTATGCATTTTATTTTTGTTTGTTTTATAAATAGATGATAAGTATCCCTTTCCAGTAATGGGTTGATTCGTTAGTAATATTATATGTTCTATAAGGTTAGGAACATTTTGTCTTATTGATGGTTGCATTGTTTCTTGTTTGCTTAATATATACTGTCTTAATTCTTGTATATGTAACCACGAACTATCTTCCATATTTAATTTCTGTTTAATCTGGTCTATTGTCAGAGGTTTTCCAGAGTTTAGCAATTGATGCCAATATATTAATCCCTTTTCTTTAAGCATGTTGACTACTTCCATATTAAATGTTATTATATTACCTTGTGTGTACGCTACTGGATATAAAAGAAATGACCATGCGTTAATGTCAGGATTGCTATTAATAAGATTTTGGAAAATTTTTAATGTATAAGTAATGTATTTGGAACTTATATTTTTATTCTTATGTATCATCATATATTCCTTCATCAGCCATAGAAAATTGTTTGGTATGAAATCTGTATACTTATTTGCTACTACAAATCCTGATTTTAACCAGATTCTCTCATGAACTAGCTTCCATTTTGATGTATATTTTGTGAGGGCATTCTTAGGGACAGCAGGGTACTACAGAAAGTTTGTTCCCAATTATAGTATCATAACTGCTTCCCTCACAGACCTGACAAGGAATAACAGGCCAGATAAAGTAGTGTGGACCCCAGCATGTGAGCAGGCATTTCAGAAGCTTAAGGAAGCCTTGGGAGGACCCCATGTGTTAGCCAGTCCAAACTATAGAAAAAAAAATTGTTGTACAGGTGCTTCAAACTATGGGGTGGGGGCTGTATTTAGCCAGATTTCTTCAGAGGGAGAAGAGCACCCAGTGGTTTATCCCAGTCATAGGCTCCAACCCAGGGAGGAATGCTATGCAGTGGTAGAACAGGAATGTCTAGCCATAGTATGGGCACTACAAAACCTTCAGCCTTATCTGTATGGAAGAAAATTCACTGTGATGACAGATCACAACCATCTAACATGGTTAAACAGAGCCAGTCAGCAAAATGCCAAGTTGCTAAGATGGAGCCTGGGGTTGCAAGCATATGATATGTCAGTGCAGCACCTCAGTGGGAGTAGCATTGCCAATGCAGATGGGCTCTCAAGACAGGGAATGGGTTGAGGTACACCCAGATAGACCTGACACTCTCAAGCAATATTTCTCAAGGGGCACTTGAAAAACTTGCTTGAGTTCCCTGGGGGGAAGAGATGTGAAGATTGGAGGAAGATGGGCGAAGGCTACCAGCCTAGTCAAATAGAATTTGATACATAATTCTATCTATTGTATAAATAAATGTAAAATACAGGCTTGTGTTTTTAAATGAAAGAAAACACTGTAAAATGTGAACTTCAAGATTGTTGCAACATTGCCATCTGCTGTAAGGAGAACCAAGCCAAGCATTTCAAATGTGTCTTTTGAAGTTGAAAAGATCTTATGAATCTCTTTGATGTTTTACAAGTCAGCTCCAGTGAGTCTGGATGAAGGTTTCATGCCCATTGTTGTAAGGTTAAAGTTAAGAGCCAGAATCTACATGTGGAAGGTGCTTTATTGCTCTGGTTTCTGCTAGAGTGTATATGTGAAATGCCTTTTATTGTTGTAATCTCCTGAGCAGGTGTTAGCTTGCTAAATAATGTGGTTTGTGGCCTGGGAACTCCAGACTAAATGCCAAAATTATGTAATTTGGGAGGGCCTTAGAGAGCTGTTGGTTAGTGTTTAAAAACTATTGTTGAGTGAGAGACTAGGAGAGCATTTTGATCTTGGACATCTAACCCAGCACTGCTTATGCTTTATGTATGTAAGTAGAATTATAGCACTGTGATTTCTCTTAGGAATAGTCAAACTTAGAAGAAAGTTAGACTAAGTATTTTTCTTTGAAATCAGATCTTTCCTACGATATTGTTTTAAGTTTCTGTGTGATCTCTGAACTTGAGTACCATTGTACTGTAGTAGTTTTGTCTTGTGTTTTAATTATTTATTATTAAATACTTTAAAACCTTTACCTGTGGCTGGTTTATGTGGAGATAATTTAATCTCTAAAGTACATTACATATTTACAGATTTTACTGTCCAAGTCACTACAAATTAAGCCTTGACTGTTTAGTCATACTACCATTGGATTATAATATTGCACAGTAATAATTGGACACCCTTTTAAGGGCCTTTTAGTAACTGAAAATTATTAGCTGGGTGGTGGCAGGAATTATTACTGTATGGTCTGGGTAATAGGGGCAGAGCTGGAGAATCTGTGACAGCCTTTTCCCAGGAGGGTCTGTGTGGTTGTATAACCTCTTCTCAAAGTGTGTGTGTGTTGTGTCAGCTACTTTGGCAGGGACTTGAAGCACTGGTTGGACAGAGAGGGTACTGGAAGTTTTAGCTTGCCCAGCTAGGCTGAAACCTGGACCCTATAGTTGTGCCAGTGGGGAGTCTTATTGGGGACCTGGTGTGCAAGGGAGCAACCAGCCCCAAACTGATTGTGATCTCTGTGTGCACTTAAGGGAAATTGTACTTTACTGTGTGTATTAGTTATCCTTTCCTCTTTTAGGAGTCACCATCTCTGGTGTCAGTGGTGAGGATTGAGGCTCCTTGATTTTTGTGCCAGGGCATGGGCATCACAGATATAATATAGGGGGTGAGATAAGATACAGTTTTATGGAAGATGTTTGTTCTGATGTTGCTAGTTTATTTTAAAAAGAACTGTTAAAGAATTAGATGCAAGAATATGTCCAGGAATGGTGATTATATGTGATATTAAAGATGCAAATAATTAAGGGATATTGACTTGTATATATACTTATACTCAGGGAAATAAGAGAGAAAAATACTTCAGGAACTTAAAGGTTTGCTTTGATAAAATGAAATATAGTTATTGTGAGAGATTTAAATTATAATTTAAGGAAGATTTCTGGAAAGATTGTTAGACATTTTAAGGCAGGAAGGCATTTGATTACATGTGGATAATTAGCTTTGGGTAATAAAAGGAACCATACATATAAAAGAGGTCATTTAAAGACATAAAAAGGTCATTGTATCAATTCTGATAACTTGAAAGACAGACATGTAAGAACAGAAGAGCTTTTTTCATATGATTTTTGTATGGAATCTGAAATAAATAAAGAATGATATATAAAAGAGGGAAAGGCATTAAAACTGTTAAGAGGAAAAGTGTAGGATACAGAGTTATACAAAATTCATATGGAAAAATTATATGCACATCATTACACAATGTCTGATTTTTATGAAAATATAGAAAAATGGTGATTATAGTATAAAATAAAATATAAAAATATGTGCTGACATGGAAAAATATTAATGGGAAAAATAGGAAACAAAAACATCAAAATATAGTGAAACATGAGAATAATTTGAAGAAAATGGAGAAAGAAAGAAGGATAAAATATGAAATATATAAGGAGAATGTAATAATGATTTGGAAAATTACAGATATATAGTGCACGGTAAAATTAAATATATTTGACTTTTTGTAGGAAAAAAGTGAAGAAAGAGAACAGAAAAATTGAAAGTTTGGTTCTAAAAGATGGAAATGAAAAGATAAAAGTAAAAAAAAAATTTAGTTGGAAGTTGAAAAATATTTTAAAAAGAATTATAATGAGGTAAACATTAGAAAATGAGATATTTGATAGATAACACAAGTGAAAAGAGATGAAAATGAGGAGATAATTAAAAGAACTGAAATGGAAGAATTGGATAATATATTGAAGGGAATTAAAAAGATGGTGTTCCTGGTCAAGATGGGTTAATATATGAGTTTTATAGAAAAATAATACAGAAAATAAATATAATTGGATAATGTGCTGAAGGGAATTAAAACTATAGTATCTCTGATCTTGATTAATTAATTTGAGTTTTAAAAAAATATATGAATGTAGAAAAGAAGAATATTTTGTTATAGGTTTTTCATTTCTGGTTAACTGATGGTATGTAAGATAAAAGTGTATATGAAGGATTGGTAAAACTAATATATTAAAAGTATGAAAAGAAATTATAAAAAATGGAGACCTACAAAATTAAATAATGTAGATTGCAATATATTGATAAAAATAATTCAGGCCAGGTTAAATAATACAATAAGCAAAATTGTGGTGGAGGGCATATATGGAATTAGTGAAAGAAATAGTAAAGATTTTTTAATTTTAGTTAGATTTCATTAGAAATATATTAAAATAAATTATGATAAAGTGATTGTATGTGACCTACAGAAAGCATATGATAGGATTTATGATAGAAAGATGTTTGGAATAGAAGAATTTGATTTTCATAATAATTTAATACATTTACTCAAATCTGTATATACTGATTTGTGGAATAGAATTTTGATTAATGGTTGGTATAGTCAAGAAATATATGTTAAAAGAGTGGTAAAACAGAGATGCCCATTAAGTAGCAATTTGTTTACCTTAAGAATGAAAGTTATAGTAATTAAGGCAGAGAGGTCTGTTAAGGAAGTTTTTTTTTTTTTTTTTTTTTATACTTTAGACAGCTTATGCAGATGTAGTGATAACTGCAGAAAGAGAGGGGGATTAAGGAGGCAATGTGGAATATAGATATGTGAATTAAGAAAGTAGTACTGAATATAAACAAAGAAAAATGTAAAGGTTTTGTGGATGCTATTAAAATGGAGGTGTTTATTTTTAAGAACAGAAATTAAATTGCTAGGTATAACATTTGGTAGACAGGAAAAATGTAAAAAAATGTGGATTGAGAGTTTAAATGAAATAAAAACCATCATAAATAAATAGAGAAACTTTGATTCAGCTTTAAAGAAGAAAGTTTATTTGATTCATACTTACATTTTAGGAAAATTAGATTATGCTGGCAGTATATATGTGTTTATGGCTGAAGTATTATTGGATTTTTGACTTTATATTTTTCCTTTGCAATAAAATAGCTACATTTGCAACTGACTGCCCACATCATACCCACCACTGTCACTCCTTAAAAAACTCTCCTGGTTAGAACTCCCACAACCTCTGTCCTATAACCAAGCTGCACTTCACTATATTCCTAACTGTATCTAAGAGAAATTACTGTACCCTAGACATACTTACTCATAGCAAGGCAAGACAGATGTGGTGAGTGGGTTTTCCAGCTGATATCAGGTCAAAGACAAAATGCAAAATGCTCTTAATTTCTCAGAGAGTTCTTAAATTAATATCTCAAATATTACTGCTGGGATACTTGCAGCATGACATCAACTTCTTATCATCTGACTATCCCAGGTGACCCCCCCCCCCCACTGCAGCTGGTAGCATTTAGCATCTCTCTGTGAAAATACATAAACAAGGACTTCTCTTACATCTAAGGCAAATGGTGGAAGTTATAAAATAATTTACATTCTTCCACATCTAAAGACAATACAAAAACTTCTAGTTCTAGACATTATGTCACCTGTTGCACTGAAACTGAAAGGTAACATCTCTTTTATGGCGCAGTTATAAAATAATATAATTTCAATTATTTTTCTGAAGTTTTGCAAGTTAACCTTCTATGGGCCAGTTCCCACTGTTAAAACATATACATTTACACAGTTACAATAGTTTATATACATTTCTGTTCTTTTCCAGTAGGGTGCACTGTGGCTATATATTTAAGCTCAGCACTGTACAAACCCTTTTCACACACATTTCTCTACCAGCAGTTTGATATATACATAACATACACTTATAATACATTTGTAATACAAGCATATGAATCATGTTGACTTTCAAAACTGACATAATCATTTACAAAATTCCAGACAGCTGTGCTGGTGGTATCTCCCTCTGTCACACTTCTATATAAATCGTATTAATATTCACAAATTACATATAATTATTTATAAAATTCCTGATAGCTAGGTTGACAATATTTATTTTGTGACAGAAGCTTTTAAGGAAAGAAAGCAAAGATTTAGACATCTTTTAGAGATTCAAGATTTTTTTATGGAGACTTGAGATTAAAATGTTACCTTTTATAGCAAATATGAAATAAAAGCAAAAAGTTGATAGATTATGTTCTAACTCTGTGCCATTTAAGGATGATAGAATGTTATTCTATGATGAATTTCAGTCAGAATTTTTCAAAAACTGGCTTTTATGAAAATGTAAATAAAGTAGAAGTAGATCTTCTTCTTCTTTTGGCTTTTCCCGGTTAGGGATTGCCACAGTGGATCACCTGTCCGCTTATGATTGGCAGTGGAGTTTTACAGTGTCGAGTTGCCAGCCCGATGCCTGACCTTCCACCGAAGGCACACACATGCACCTAGGGCCAATTTGGAGTGTCCAATCCACCTACAGCATGTCTTTGGGAGGAAACCAAAGCACACTGAGGAAACCCACACGACCACAGGGAGGACATGCAGACTCCACACAGAAGGCACCCCAGCCGAAGAGAATCTCTTGCTGTGAGGCAACAATGCTAACCACTGCACCACTGTGGTCACCCAAGTAAAGTAGAAGTAGATAAAGTTGATAAAATAATTATAGGTTTAATATGGAATACTTGGAAAATGAGGTGTCACATATTATTGTATAATCAAATTTGGATTATGAGTTTATTGACTGAGAAAATTAAAAAAATATTACAGTTAAAAGGGTGGAGGAATAAATGGATAGAATATTAGTATTATCTCTTTAACATTTTGAATGTATCTATATGTATGGGTGTTGGACATCCAATTGGATGAACAGTACAGTGATACATGTCTGTTTGACACTATTTGGTCGATGCAGACAGAAGATCAAGAAGTGTGTGATATTGAAAATCCCTGTTAGGGGAATATTCCCTTTCCCCAAAGATTGTGTGAACTTGGAGTTAGTATATATAATTAGCAGGATGTGTGGAAGTGAAGGAGGGCTTGCCCCTGAAAAATCACTTGCTGTTAATTTAGTCCACCCCAGGGTATTCCCTGAAGCATGTGCAGAATGTGTCAATATTTGTGAATTTGACTTCATGACATCAGTCTGCTGGGTGTCAGTTTAATGTCCAATCTGGTGTTTGACACCCATATATATATATATAAAATGGATGTTGAATGTGTAAATAGTGTTTTTAATAAAGTCCCCTTACTCTTTATGATAGGTGCTCAGGGGGGTTTACATCCACCTGCACTACTACCAACTCAAGCAGATGGGACTTTGGTTTAACATCTCAAATGAAGGGCAACACTTTATGATGCATTGCAATGTCAACAATCAATCTTGATCTAGCTGTTGTGGGAAAAGAACCCACAGCCTTCTGTACTAAAGGAGAGTGTTTTACCTATTATACCACTGACATTATGAATCTCTTCAGTGGAATGTGGTCAGTTTATTGAACCGTTAGCAAAGGCAGCATTTGGATATTTGTGTTGGTGCCTTCTTCTGCAGAAGGCCTAATGTCTATCCCAAATTCCAGACCTTTTCTCCTTCTACTGCAAGGATGGGCAAATATTTTTTCACCTGGATGTCATCACATCTGTGGTATAAAAGAGGCATCTATCTGTGTCATCTTCAGTTCTTTCTTGATGAACTAAGAAAAACTTTTCATATCATTGCAAGTACCAAGCGTTATCAGGATGTTGTCTCAGCCTGGCTTCCAGAGTACATGTAAGTACACTGTTGGGGAGAAAAAAGTTTTATATATTTTTTTTTTTGTCTGCTAGTTTGCAGCTAAGAAGTTTTCATGCATCAGAACTGTCAGTTTAAAAAGTTAATTGCATTACTAATAGGAAGCAAATCCTACACAAAGACTTTCAGTCAGGGTTTGCTCTATGTTCTACTTAGTGTTCTACTTAGAGACAGAGCTCAACATCACCTTCCTGTTCTCATGTTAATCAAGTCAACCAAAAGACCATTTAGTAAAGAGCCATATCTCTCCAGAATTGTCTGAACCAAAAAAAGGTTGCATGCTTTGTCCAGAGCTACCATGACATCAGTCAAGTTATCCATCAATGCCCCACTAAATAACAAAATGAGAGGTTCCCAAAATAGAAGAAATCCTGGGAGGCTGACTACATATTTATTGAGTCTAAAGTCTATCCTAGGATGGATATCATTGGGTTCCATTTGCCTCCTTCCCTCCAACTCTGATGACTACTTGGACTGAGGCCTGTGGTAATGTCCCTCTGGAGACAAGTAAGCAGTTAGATGATGGCATGCATGTCCTTGTAAGTCACAACTCTGCAATAATCATTTGTTCCAGATGCTTCTTTGCAGACATCCTTTTCTGATGCTTGTACCTTGATAACCGAGGATAAGGCCAATGTTTCTTATATTCCAGTACGACAGGATGTTTTCAGCACTAAAATAAAATTCATTAATGCCTGCCCACAGCTGCAGACCTCAAAGGCAGTCATCTCTCTGAAAAGTAGAGCCAAGGTTTATAAATGTTGGAGGTCTACCTGTCTTGTCTCAGTGTGAACTGGACAGACTCTCCTCCCAGCCCACCAAGGCCTCTTTATATGACCTGATAAAACTGACTCAGGACTATGGACTGTTCCTCAAGAATCTGAATACATCCAAGCAGCCATTAGAGTCCCTATTTTGAAAAGAAAGAGGGAATATCCCCAGTGCAATAGACCCCCTACAACTTGGAGGTGGATAAATTGACCTATGTGGACTAGCTGTGTTGCCCTATTTTCTATGAGTCAGATATTGAACAGAACCTATCTTCCACTTCCCCTCAGCAGAGAAATTCTCATTTAGAGACACCCTCAATAGAGTGAAGAATTTCTTTGAATGGTAGCCAAAAGGATTGCTCTAATTCCCAGAAAAAAAGTTAAGGGAGCTTCTTTTTTGCCCGAGTCATAACCTTTTGTTGTTTCCTCAGTGACTGAAGCCTTTGAGGATACATTTACCAGTGCATCTTCGAACCCAGACTTCCAAGCCTTTGAACCCCAAGAAATTAGACCATTTTACAGGGCTGTAGTTTTCTGTACGTTCCTCTATAAGAATCTAGTTTCTGATACAGCTATGGTGTCCAGATATCAAGCAAGGTATCTGTCTATTTGGGCTTCAACCAAGAATCCTCTTTCCAGTGACAGGGCAAGTAAATATCTTGAACCCTTTGAGAACAAAGTCTACACCTCTGCCACTCTGTCCTTCCAGGCTTTGAATTGACAAACCCATATGTTAAATTGCCAAGAGGCCCTCCTGTCCCAACTGAAGAACATGGTTGAGGAGCAAGAGGTCAAGGACCTAATAGATGGAGTGGTACACTTAGGCATCATCTGCCAGCTTGGCAAACACTCTACTGAGTGTGGTTATGATACAGTGGCTGCATCATGTAGAACAGCAATAGAGTCATTTATTAGGTGTGCGCCTATCTTGGGGACCCATTCTTGACAGATAATGTAAAAGAAAAGGAGCTGTTTTGGGGCACTCTGCTAAAAACATCAATAAGAGGCTGGATGAAAGGGAAAGACAGAGTCTGTTAAACAACTATTTCTTTCACACTTTTAGGAAAAGTATCGTAGTGACACAACATGTTTTAAATATTTCATTATTTATGTCTGCTATAATCCTGATCTCTTTCTAAACGTTTCATACATTTCATTAAAGAAGGAAGCATGGGTATATTTTTCATGCTGTACTTACAACAAAATAGTTTAAACAATCCCCAGGATTCACGAAGCTCCATGCAAGAATAAGACTATTCTTGCATGGAGTGTTTTGTGTCCGTTTAGAATAGCAGAGCACCTTACATATGAATGAAGGTGTGCTGCTATTTAATCTAAATGGACATGAACCAGGAACAAGCGCAGGGGGCATATGTCAGCAGTGCCTGCACATGTATCATGCCCCCTTCCCTCAGAAAGTGCCATATGGTACTTTGTGACACAGATGGCTCTAATATTACATAGTAAATGAGTGTCCGCAGGCACTGAAATGTAAGTAGCTAACATTTCAGTGTCCGCAGACACTGAAAAAAACAAAACACAAACACCTAGAAGGCAGCAGCCTTCATGTGCACACCCTCAAATGTGTGCACTCTTGCCCTACATGCATGGAAGCAGTAGGGCAAGAGGAAAGCAGTAAAAATTTTAAAAATGTAAGTTTTTTTTTCATCAAATAAATCAGAACTTCAAGTGGTGCGCAGCTTGTTTGTGCAGTGGGCCAGTATGCTTAACCTGGCTGAAATCCTAAAAATTGTAGACAAGTGCTACTGTGATAGAAAATGTCATCAAGCTGCTGTAGCATACTGCCATCGTATATCATGTAGAACATGCTCGGTACAAATCCTCCCTCTGCAAAATTATTTAATAAACTTTTAAGGAATTTGAATGATAGATGTCAATCATATGGCTCACGTATAGCACAGTAGGGGTGGGAATATGTAAAATATAAATGTAAAAAATAATTTATAAATTTAATGAAAAAAATAGATTTAAGCAATACTTTGCTAGTGTAAGCATTGATTACTGGCTTTCAGCTTTGCTTACCTGGTTTAAGCATTGCTATGTGGGTTTGTGTGGAGCTAAGCATAGTTCAGCATATTAAACCCAGACAATAAAGAAAAAGTAAGGGAAAACTGCCCTATTTAAACCGCACAGGCGGGAATACAGCCATAACCATTTGGGATTGCTCACAGCAGGACCAAAATGTCTGGTGTCGGTGAAGGTGTTCACTTCTGAGTGCAACATTGCGGCATCCAGGAGTCCAGGGTCATGGGTGGGCTCCTAGTAAAACCATGATGGCAGGCTGCTGCAGGGCCAGTACCAGGGCTCGCAGTACAAAGTGGAGGCCTGGGACCAGCTTGCACATGATCTCACCAGTGCCACTGGCATACCCCGGACTGGTGTGCAGGTACATCACCACCATAGTGACCTGCAGTGGAGGAGGGGTGCACTCTTGGACCAGTGGATCCAAGAAGTCTGAGCACAGGATGTCCCACCTGTCTGTAAGTATGCAGTCTTATGTATCTCTAAGCATGGAAAAAGTTCAACTTGTGACTGTGCAGGTGTGATTAATGTGTGATGTCTCCCCATACAGCTGCTATGGAGAGGTCCCAGAATGTTGAGGCTCATGCCCAGTGACTGGCCCAGCTGCATTGGCAGTATGATGAGTACAGAATATCCCCTACTATTAGCAGTAAGAAATGAAAATTATAGTAATGGCAGTACCTCCTGTATATATAATTGTGCTGTAAAAGTCAGGAATAAATGCCTGTGTCAGGCTGCCAGTGTTACAATGGAGTATTCCCAGCTGCTGTGTAATACAGATGTCAGTAGCAAACAAGGTACAATATGCAGGAGAGGAATATTAGAATATGTATGAGTGTGTCTGAGTCAACCTGCCAGGAAAGTGCCATGTCAGGGCTATTGTAACAATTAGAAATGTAAAGCATTCCCCTGTGCAGATCATGCAGGAATAGTAATTGTGGATTTCTGGGTTGTACACAGATATGTATGTCAAAACTAATAAAGGTGATCCCAAACACTGGTGTGTGTCATCTCACTTGTACCTGATAAACAGAAATGTGTATTTCCTGCAGAATGCATTAACTGAGGTGAACTGAGTTAGCAGTACTTGTCTGCATACTTTAGAATGGGCATGTCAAATAACTGAAAAAGGAAATAATACATATTGCCATCAGAATGTGTTTTACTTGTTTGTCTGCCAGCAATGTCTTGTGTTAACCTTTTAGTTTCAGCTGTATGTAGCAGTTCATGTACTGAAAAATGTGTAAGGCTAACAGGTGCACACTTAAAATCTACACTGTGTACTCAGTAATCTAAATAGGAGTACTTAGTTGTAAAACAGTCAAATGTGCAATCCAGCTACAGTGACACCAATGTCTGTTGTGTATGCATAATTTGTACTGAAAATGGGAAACAAGTAATGCGACATGTCATAAAAAAGTACTGTGCACAAAAATATGTACTAGATAGAAATGTCAGAAGCAACACATGACACCTCCCCAATAGCTCAGTCTGATAAGGACTAGGCCTGTAGTTCAATTTTGCACACATACTATGGTTCGAATCCAGGGACTGCCACTAACATCTCAGTCTGGTTCTACAGTTGTAAACTGCAATCTAAATAGAAAAAGTAATGCAGTGCAACACATAGCATTTTCTGTACAGGGCACACAGGTAAAGAAATCTGAATAGAAATAATAGTATGATGAGTATAACTATGAAAAATGTACAATTACTGTATTGATCATCCCCCATCCTACAAATAGATGCAAACTAGACATCCACACTGTACAGTTTGGCCCAGGCAAGCCCCTCAAGTGCCACGCTGTCACTGATAGTTTCCTCAGTCATCAAGAAACCTGCACACAGTGAATGTCACAGCAGATGCATGTGAAATACACAACACACACTCCAGGGCATGCAACTATGTGAATCTGAAATATGTGTAGAAACAGTAATGTAATGTGCACACAGTTCATCTGCACAGGGCCCACAGGTAAAGAAATTGGTATAGAAACAGGTCTGATGTGTATAACTAAAATAAGGGTACCATTGCTCTGTTGATATCTACAGCTGTTGGTGTGCTGTAGCAGCCCCATGGCCCAGGTAGAGTGTAAGTGTGGTCAGAATGTAAAGTAGTGAATAGTAGTGTACTGACAAATATACTTGATAGCAGTTGTCAACTGAATCTGTTCCCTTCCCCCATTACTCAACTGATCCAACCATCACACTGAAACCAACATGGGTATGTTCCTAAACAAACTTCCACTGTTGGGACCGTTGTTCCATTTTGTTTATCATTGTTCAAACTGCATGCAGACTAATATTCCCTGTTGAGTAATCATTTTATTACCTACCTGACATACCACTAACTGGCATGCTGTTGCAAACCTGAATGTCGTTCCATATATGCATGGGTTCTGTTTGTTATGACACTGTTATAATTGCACTGTGCTGGGTAAATGTAAATATCCATGCATGCTATTTTGATTAATGTTGTAATGTGTTGTGCGTGACTAACCAATATTCATTGTATATTTCCACACCATAGCACATATGAGAAGGCAGATCCCAGCAGATCCGCCTCTCCCACCCCAGCTGGCCGAGGCACTGGGTCCCAGCACATCTGTGACAAACCCAGACCTCCCTCATCTGCTAGTACTGCACCACCCTTGGGTGGAACTGGTGCAGGGGATGGGGATCACCCCCCCTGCAAGTGGGTACAGTGAGGATGTTGTCACCCAGGATGAGGTCTGTGGCATGGTGTACAGTGTCCTCCAGATGGAGCTGGATGACTGCCTGTGCCAGGTGGAGGGCAGGCTGGTGCAGCTAGAGGGACAGGCGGCCCACCCAGCCCCCAGCACAGCCACCTTCAAGGCTGTGAAGGAGAAGTGGTGACTGCCCTTGGGTGGAGACATCAGTGCCACTACTACCATCTGGGGGGCTCATGAGCCTTGGATTCCCAACCACCCTCCACATCAAGGTGTTTACCTCCCCATGTGTCATACACCACCCCTGTCTGTCGTCTTGTCTGTCTGCAAATGCAACCTCTCCTACCAAACCTCCCTCACCACACTTACTTATAATCCTTCCTTAACATCCCACTCTCACCTTAAAAAAAAACAGGGCATCTGTCCCACAAAAAATCACGTCTCATACATAGCTCTGCATTTCGCCCAGAGACATGTACCCATCACACAATCTGACCCTACCAATCATCCATATTTTATGATGCCCACACACCTCCCTGTACGATGTGAGGCTCCAAATCTTAAATTGCCCACATTGAAAGCACCTGTTGCTGCCAAAGAAATGCAGAGCTATGGTCCTTTTCTACACGTGTCCTGCACATCCCTACTTGATTCTCCTCTTGTTTGTCCCCCTGCATGCCCCAATTTCACCACTTTCCTATCTCCTTTTTTTCTTTTCTTTATTTGAAATTAGCGTGGTTTAAGTGGCCATAAGCAGCCGTAAGCGGACGTAAGCTAAGGTAAGCTCATGTAAGCATTGCGTAGCTCTGCTCAATCCCACACAAACCCACTTACAACTGCTTTAAAGTACCTTAATCACTCTGTCTCCAACAGCCCCTATTCTGCCCACACAATAATCAGCTATTGCAAGTCTCAAACCAAGGACCCTTCACACTATACCCAAAGTGATTTACCACTAAGCCATTTCAGATGTAAATAAATTTGATGTTTTCTCAAACAAATCATCTAGCACAGTCATTCAATAGTAGGGGAAATGTATTTATATATTTTATTTTATATATATATATATATATATATATATATATATATATATATATATATATATACATATATACATCTATAGATAAATATCTATATATATGTCTACATATATATATATATATATATATATATATATATACACATATATAGATATATATATATATATATATATATATATATATATATATATATATATATATATATATATACACACATATATATAAATGTGTATTGTGTTTGCACATTGGATACACACTCTGAACCTCTCACTGCAAAACATCTGACCAAAGGCAATGTTAATGGGGGTTAAGGGGCCCAAAATAAGTACCTGTTGTAATTATTGATATCATCCCCTCCTCTACAGCTGAACAGATTTGCCTTGCAACACAATAACCAACACTTGCAAGACTTATACCCAGGACCCTACACAACATAGCCACAAGTTAAAAGTAATCCATCTCAGCTGTATGATGTCAGGATGATATCAATAACATATCATGCAGAACAGTCTGTGTAGCATAGGGAATGTACAATGTGGAAGCAGTAAACATGCCAATGATACACACACACACACACACACATATATAATATATATATATATGTATATATATATATATATGTATATATATATAGATATATATAGATATATGCATGTACACATACACATATACATATATTACTACTTATAGATATGTATAAGAGGATATGTAGGGGGTGCACAGCATATCGAACAGCCAGTATTCCTACAGTTGCCACCTTTTAAAATGGCCAGTGTTTGATTCTTTCATAAAAAAGAGAATTATTGCATGAAACATATACCCACTGACAAGTCAAAGGATATGACACCACACACAAGTCTGCATACATAGAAATGTTTATCTGTGTACTATTTCAGTTGTATATGCCATTTCATATAGCAGTTAGGTGTTTGAAATACATAATAACTGAGTAATGCAACTCTCAAACAAAACATTTGATACAGTAATCTGAAAGCATAACATATGTTGCTGTCCAGGCTAAAGCCTTGTAAATAGTACAACAGTAAAAAAAAAAACACTTGCCTTGAAGATAAGAATCAATCAGCACTTATTAATTACAGATGTAGTTCAGAAGCCTCAAATTACACTCTGTACTCAACCCCTAGTGGGAAAAGAATGAAGTTGTCACAATGAAAATTTCTCTGTTACATAACAATACTTAACTTAAAACATCACTATCACACTGACAAACAGAACTGTCTGTAAGACAGTAAGCACTAGCCCACCACTGTTCCTGTGGTGAAATGTATGAAAATGTACAGCCATATACCTTCATGTGTCTTACTACTGATATCCCTCACATGTAATAGCCTAGGTTAAAAATGGTGCTTACCCCTCCCTCATAGAATGGCTTACAAGGGCATATAATAGTGTTTTACATACGCTTCTCTGGACTGTACAAGGTCACACACATTTTGTCCAGCTGTAGCCCTCATATATATGGACCCTACCCCATAATTTGTGTGGAAGTCCACAACATCACTGGAATGATAGCAGGAATGCCAGCACTAAATAATGATAGGCCACTACTTAACATCTTACTGCATGACATATGGACAAAGCCTGGTATATAGGTGGAGGACAGAGGCTGGAACACAGGGCCATATTTGCAATATTGCTGTTATACATGTGAAAGTTGCTGGTGTTACAGGATTGGTTGCAACATACCTTTACTCAGGAACATGACGTCAGAAACACAAATGGATGTAGCCATGTACTGATAGCACTCAGAGACAATGCCACTTATATATCAGAGACAAGACCTGTGTGGTAAACAGACAAAACATAACAGCCAATCCTCTGGCCATCATGTGGATAGGCCCACAGTTGAGAGCTATGCAGACAGACTGCATTCCATGCAAAACTAGCATGTACACACAAACCCTGTAAAACTAACAGTATTCAATGCATATAACAAAACTCACACTGTCCTTAGGTCTGGAACCTTAAACAAATATGTAGTTGGCCTGTGTCTGCAAGTCCTGTTGTAAGAGGTATTGCTACTTGCTGTCTGTAACACTGCTGCCCACACACAGGTAGGATGTCTTCCATACAGGAAAGGTAAAGGGCCAATACCCACATGTTGTAGTAATTTATAGTAGTGGGTTGCCAAGACAGTGGTAATTGGAAGTACTACACAGCTGGCTGCATGCAATTAGCAAGTGGAGAGCGGTGATTGGTGCAGAGGCCATCACCTGATCATGTGGATCACCTACAAAGTCCATGCTGATACCTTTTCAAAGCAGCTCAATCCCTGTAGTGGAGAGAGAGAGAGAAATTAAAACTACAAACCAAACCAAACCAAAATTATAAAAAACAAGGGACACATAAAGTGTACATAGAAGAGAAGACAATACTACAACAGGTATGTGAAACATATATGCATGTAACTGAATGTAGTACTTGGCCTATAATAATGGGATAGATGATGTGGGAAGATTTATATGTGCCATCAAGACTCGTAATGATGTCCTGCTGAACAACCACTATGGACATACCATCTGGCCTTGTGAGCAGTGGGCCATACCTGTCAACTGTGCAGATCAGCACTGAATGACAAGGTGTAAGCCATCATAGTGTGAGTTCTGTACCTCAAGACATGTATATTAGTGTGGCAAATAGCTGGAGGTGGAAGTAATGAAGTTATGATAGACACATGAGTTTCAGACCCCACCACCTGCAGGACAGTCATATTAATGTGAAATGTACCATGCACAAATGTCATAGGTTTGTAATAGGCTTACCTGCAATCTGTCCCTATATATACCCCCCCCCCCAATGTTAGGCTGTGTCCACATGTGACACCCTTCTGTTTTGTAGCAAGGCAGAACAGTGCAGCTGTGGAGGAAGGAGATTTAGAGAGTGTGGATCTGATGTTTGAATGCACTCCATATATATATATATATATATATATATATATATATTTATATATATATGTATATATATATATATATATATACACATGTATGTCTACAGATATACAGACACACACACACACACACACACACACACACACATATATATATATATATATATATATATAGATATACACATGTATGTCTATATACATACAAACACACACACATGTATATATATATATATATATATATATATATATATATATATATATATATATATATATATAAAATACATTTCCCCTACTGTTGAATGACTGTGCTGCACAATATGTTTGAAAAAACATCACACATATCTATACGCATTTATATACAGTAGTAAGCAGGTGCAAAATAGACAGTTATGTCCAGTGTGAAATCCATGTTGGGAACACATTGCCCTTGTTTGTGAAGGTGAGATTGGTATGTTGGGGAAAGATAGTAGGTATATTTGGGGAGGTAGGTTGGGTTGGAAGACAGACAAGACAGCATACAGGGGCAGTATATGACACATGTGGTGGGTAAACACCTTGAATGGGGAGTGGTGTTTGGAAAGTGGAAGCCCATGAGCCCCCAAATGGAAACAGTAGGACCAAGGTCCCCACCCTTAGGCACTCACAACTGCAACTTCATGGCCCTGAAGGTGCCTGAGATGGGGGCTGAGCAGGAGCAGCATACGGACCCTTTAATTGTGTACCGAGGGCCTCAAGGTGGTGTAGCAGATCCCCCAAGTTTCTGTGGAGCTCCCTATGCACCAGACCCTGGACCTGACTTCAGGTGACAGCATCCTGTCTGTGTGTGCTCCTGTGGGGAAATGAACACCATCTCCTGAGGTGTTTCCACCTGAAGGTAGTGCAGGAACAGCAGAAGATGAGGACATGGTGTGGGTCCCAGATGTGCTGTGGCCTGGTAACATGGCCAGATGAGGTGGGAGAGGTGGTTCTGCTAGAAACAGGCTTCCCAAACATGCTCTTAATGTCACAGTTATAGAACATATGTGGGTAGTAATAGTCCACACAATCCAGGATTACTCTTAACAGCATGCATAGATATCCTGTTTAACACAAAACACCAGATTTGGAGCAGTCACATAGGAAATAGAACACATGCGTATATGGCATGCAGGTGACATTGTTAGCAATAGGCCACCAATGATAGTGTTTGAACATGAAACATGACTAAAAACACATTGCACTATTTGTCATACAATACGATATGTGTCCCAACAGTAGGTTTGCTGTAAACATACCCGTTGAGTTGCGTGTTCAGATTATTGCTGCAGATATAGTGGGGGGGAGACAGAGATGTCAATTAACAACTATTACATCCTTGCAGTATGAAGTCCTCAGACCTTTTTTCCTCTTTATGTTTTTTAGGCACCATATCTAGGGAGTGGCTGCCAGTTTATTCCCCCCAGGAAAATGATGTGATTATCAACTACCTGGTGCAGCACCACCACACCCTCTTTGGCCATACAGCCCATGATCTGCATGAGAGGACTGCCCTGTGGAATGAGCTCATCCACAGGGTAAACTATGTCAGCCTGCATAACCACAGTTATGAGCAGGTCCGACATTGGTGCACTGACCTCCTCCACCATGCCAGTCAGTATGCTGCTACAGTTAGGAGGGACCAGCTAGCCATAGGGGGGTCATGCTATCCAGCCCCCCCAACACATGCTGAGGAGCTACTAGCCAGCTTCGGGGCACCTCCCCACCAGCAAAGCAAAGACCCAGCTGATAGCATTGTGAAGGTGGGTGCTACCCACACAATGGATGTGGAGGGTGCAGGTAAGGCCACAGGGCACATCAGTAGACCACTGTTGCTTACCCATCTGCATCTTTAAAGTTTCATCATGTATATGTGAGATAAAATATATATATAGTCTGTTGCTGCAGTGTAGTAATGAACAGATGTGCCTAATCTATAATAGTGTGGGTTTGTACTGTTGATGTACTGAAATGCTGCTTCCACCCTGTACCAATGCCACAGGTGTGGCTACTGACATCACATCTCTCACACAACTATGTAGGTCCCTCTGGTATACCTCTGGGGTTGGTGAGTATGATGTTCTGTTCAGGTTTGCCAATACACCGGCCATGTTATGGCCATGGTATTTGTCATGCACACATTTAACACACCTACCCATAATGCATGCTGCACATCTTCACTTATTGTTGCAGTTAACTGCACTGCATCACAGTGTCACCATGGTGGCATATCTGAAGGGTATGCAAGAGTCCTGCAATATAACTAACAACTGTCACTGCAAGATGTGTGTACAGAGATAAACATAATGGTGGGACAAATGGCCTACAGTAGGAGCATGTCTGAAACATTACCTTATACAGTGCTACAACAGTGTATATACCACTATTAGAATGGCAGCTGTTACAGATCTACACAATGGCATATCACAATACCACATTCTACAACTCTTACAACCTGTAATGTGGTCCTAACATGAGCAATGAATGTGTAATATGGAATCCTATGTTAGGACAGCAAATATGGGGAATACATACCTTAACAAACACTGGAAGCATATGTGTGCACACACTCCAAATAACATATTGTGGAAGCAGCTTTTGAGGTACTGACAGCATTCACTCTTCATGAGTATGCACCTTCCATCAAGTACAGGTCCTCAATGTCACACCAAGAAATGGTCTGCTGTCCAAGACGTAATCCCATCACATTTGCCCACTCACCTGTAACAGAGGCAGCCATGGCTTACACACATCTTACCAGCCATGGAATGGATCCCATGCCCAACAGGTAGCATGCAGGAGTGGGGCATGTAACCTTACCTCACCATTGCATATACTATGGCAAACAGTGCAGACAGTCATGTATGTGACAAGGAAGTATGGGACAACATTAATGTAGAAAATAAACAGATGGCCATCCAAGACAGATGATGACAAATGTTGCAAACTGGTCATAGAGGCTGGCTAGAAACATGCTGCAACACTGAAGGAGTTGCAGGAATGTTTAGCAAGTACTGGCTGTGCAGTACCTGTGTTGACAATCACCTGGACTCTGCATAAGTGTGGCCTATGGGTTAGGGTCATCAGATGGTACAGTTGTTTCACAGGAAACATCAGCCAGACTGTCTACAGGTAGCATATGCATAACATTAAAAGTCCCTCAAAGGCATGTGTTGCAATGTGTAATGGTGTACCAAGACCAAGTTTGAAACCTACAGACAGTATCAATGAAGATATATATATATGCTGCACAAGCAACACCTCATTCCACCTCAGGCCCACCATCCCCATCTGTACCTTGCTGGTACCAGTGTACACCTATATGTTTACCGTTTAATAGCAGGGACTAGGCCAGTACACATGGTGTTCTGAATTTGGGACACTGCAAAATGACACTCATGTGTGGCCCATAGTTGTCAAGCATCTGCAAAAAGGCTGAGGATGGGGAGCGGCGTCATCCTGAAACACAAGAATGAACTGAAGCAGACATCCAAAGCTCACTAAGAATGGCTGTATCTGCACACAGTCAAGGTCATGAAATGTGGCAGACATAACCCTGACTCCACAGCAATAGTGAAGGCACTGTGTGACCTCCAAGGGCTGTGCATATGAGTTGACCTTGCAATCTTGCAGAGTTGGGGGACATTTGTAGGGAAGAGTGACCAAATACTGGCAAGTGCAGATGGGCCATGCTAGTATATCCCTTTCAGAAATAGTTACTGCTGTAGTACACTCAACAGTTGATGCAGCAAACCATCATGTTAAGGGTGTACACACTTATGCACCCACATATTGTATGCATCTCAGTTAGCATCTGCACAACTAACACATTTTTTCATACTGCATTTGATTGCACAGGTCATATGTCACATATCAGGTTTGTGTAATGTTAACATATGCAGTATTGTGGCCCCATGGCATATTAGGGAAGAGGGTGCCATGTCAATAAGGGTGTGTACACTCCTCATAGCCACAGTAATATTTGAAGGTTGTCAGTGTAATTTTATTTTATTGCTCATACATGCACTGCTGATAATGAGATCTGCAAATCAGACATCAGGCATTCACTATTGACATCTGTCCACATATCTTCCCAGGTATGTGTTAGACACATAGAGGCTGTGAGCAGCAGAGCAAACATAACTGATACACATATACACATTCAACAGTGGGGTGTATACCTGTGAGGTATGGTGCACAGTACATGCCAGGGTGCTGAACAGGTGCACAGCAGTACTGTGTACATGGGTGCAGTGTGTTCCAGGGGGAGAGGCATCACCTACTAACACAACTCATGCATCACAGAGATGTATAATGTTGGTAACAGGGATTGACTATAGCTGCAGTGCATGCTTTTGAGTGCCATATGTCATGCATGTTGACAGATGGGAAATGAGAGGTCTGTGTGTAATATCTTTGTGCAACCTCACCTATAAGTGTGTGTGTGTGTGTGTGTGTGTGTGTGTGTGTGTGTGTGTGTGTGTGTGTGTGTGTGCATGTGTGTGCACAGATAAGCAATGGCGCACAGGTCTTAAAGTGCATTTCTTGTTATCCCCTCACAGGTGCCCAGGTGGGTCAGGGTCCCTCCTGCAGGAAAACTGATGTTAGTGCCCATACAGACTCTGACAATTATGATAGGTATGGTGAGGCACAGGCAGGGTTGTCAGGGGCTGAAGCTGTGCCATCAGTTGACATCCCACTGTTATCCACCTCATCCCCGCACACAGTCACTTTGCCTATACATACCCCATCACCAGTGGACATAGATGGACAGTTGGTGGGTGGTGGCATGGGACAGGACAGTGTGGTGACTATGGCAAGTCTGTCTGGACACAGCAGCTGTAGCCAGATGCTCAGCGAGGTACCACACAGGCAGATGTAAAGGGGTGCTCGTAGGAGGGCTGCTGGTCATCATACCCCTGGCAGAAGTTCCACAGCTGGTGTCACCAGATGCATGTTTCAGGCCATCATGGAGGCGCAGGCACATATGGAACGTTATACCAGAAATGGTCTGAGGCTCCAAAGGGCTACTTATTCTACTGTTATTGACAATATCCATGATCTTGCAGGTGCCCACCATTATTTTGCAGAGGTCCTGGATAGACGATTGGGTGAGATGGTAGGAATCCTCAACTGTGCAATGTCTGTGCTTGAGCATATGGTGGGAGTAGTGCAACAGCCATGTGGACATAGGTCATGTGGACACAGGTGGAGGTCGACGTGGACGTGCAACAAGTCAGAGCTGTTCCTGTAGTGCCAGTACCAGCACCAGCACTGCAGGGAAGGGGAGCTGTCCACACCACAACATAGCAGGCCACATGCACGTGGCCCTGGCCAGTCACAAGAGGGACCCAGAACCAGAGAATATATGTCATTATCAGGGGAGAATACCATATCTTGGCTTGTACCTGGTGGTGCCCGTGGAACCCCTGGCAGGCACAGTTCTCATGTCCATGGCCGGAGACGGTGAACTGCACACCCTGCCAGGTACGATCTGCAGCTGTCCAACAAACCCCTGTATAGGGCAGCCACATGGCAGAACTGTGTGCATGCATACACACACATATCACCAACACAGCTAGGGCACCCCCATACCTACACACACTACATCTGCACAGCCCAATTAATAATGAAACCCCCTAACACAAACACATGATGTCAACCACATGGCTCAGCCTAGGTCTCTAGCAAACCCACAACACACCATGTGCATATGATGATTCCTGTGCCACATACCTGTCATCCAAAACATCTATACAGGGACAGGCTAATATGGTTCTGATGCACAGGGTGACTGTACTAAGGTGTACCAATGTAATGCTGTGTAACATGTTTTCAGTGCTAAAGTTTAATGCTTACATGTCAGGATGTGTAGCTGTCCAGCCATAATGCATTATAGCTGTTATTAACATTGAGTGATTGTGGTCTCCATAATGTATTCCATTTGTGTTGTAGGTGTCCATGTGTCAGCAGGATGTCGGTCTGCTGTTGTTTCCTACAAGGGGTATGGCATTGTGGTGACACCTTGACTGTGCCATATCATGGGTACAGCTAAACACAAGTCACAGGTCTGTATAACAGTTACTGAATGTGTCACATGCCTGATAGGTCTTAGGGGTGTATACAGTTGAGTGCATGGTGGCTGATGTCAGCATCCCTTCTACAGTGGACATTGGTAAGTGTACTGGGTGGTACACATCACATGTTTGTGTATACCGCACACACACACACACACACACACACACACACACACACACACACACACACACACACACACACACAGAGGCTTTGGTGTTGATGCAATGCACAGAGAATATTGTACACATGGATGTAGGTACTTTTGCAGGGAACCCATTTTAGCCTATGTAATTCCACCAAGACAGAATAGGTACAACATCACATTGGGAAATTGTCTGCTAGTTTAATGTCATTGACAATGGTACTGGCAGAGTATATGTCCCCTTCCCCAATGTAGTGCAGTCTTCAACTTGGTAAACATAGGTGTGCTGCTGTGGGTGGCATAGCTCTACCCTTTGGAGGGTGTGGGGTGGTGTAGAACTGCAAATAGTGTGATTGACAACTACTTAACCTGTTAACATAAACTGTACAGTATTACAGCTGATTAAGTGGGGGATACACATAACAATAACTGCAGTGATGGTGGCTGTGTCCACAAGATCCACACCCAGCTATATATACCAAACCCAGTATCACTGTACAGCTATACAGTGGGGAAGAGGGCATTTACACATCTATTACTAGTTTTGATGGAATGAATTTCCACAGGATGATACCTGTGAAATGTTAGCATTTGCCAGTCAGTTCTCAGAAAGTTGACATCCTGGGACATATATTTTCTGTAAACTGAACTAGATCCCTTAACATACACACACACACTTACTTGGCAACACTGAGAGTAGAACCCCTACCTAGGTACTTATTGCTACTAATATGTGTGGCCTTAATTGCACACACCACACAGCTTTTAGGATGAGGTGTATCCCAGGTTACTTGTTAAGTGAAGAACATCACCAGGCCTTGTACAGTATGGTAATGGGGGATGTACTGGTTGTTGATGACCAATACATATTGTGACATACTGTCATATACACATTGACTAACACATAACAGTCATACACACATCTGAAAGACCTGGGTTTATCAGTGCTAACTACATTCTCAGTGAGTCCATTCTGTTACAGATAAGTTGTACACAGCATATGCATCTTTGGGCTGGATAGTGTAATACGTTACCTGTATGGTTGATGGTGACAGTGATCCCCAAACAGTGGACCTTGTGACATGTACTGGGGGTACCATGGTATAAAGACAGTATACCCAGCACCTCCACCCCACATTGGATATTGTAATCACTGAAACCCATGATAATAATCTGACATACCCACAATCACACATTGGCCAGGACTACAGTACAGTCTCTTGTCTATCTGAAAAGTGCGACTACAGGGATATGCATTTATTGCAGATGCCACAGGGATAGTAGGGTGATGCTTTGTCATGGCTCTCCTATGGTCAGCAACATCATTATCCCTTAAACTGTATGGCAGGGTGTATTGTATTAGGAGAATGTGGCCTCAGAATGATGTATCCTACAAATATACACACTTGCACACATACACACACTTGCCAGGACTCAGAGGGTAACCCATGCCTATCTACCCATTTGTACAAAAGTGTTGTGCTGATACTGCAAGCTCCAGGTAGCCCTTATGTTGAAGAGTGTAACAAGGTACATGTAATGTAATATATATATATATATATATATACACACACACACACACACACATACACACACACACACACACACACACACACATATATGTATAACATATGTCCATAACATGTAGTAGAGTCATACCTCAGCACCAATAGTCACAACCTCTTAGTTTAAGGGGATGTCATGTAAGTATTGCAGGTATAAATGTAGAATGTTGCTACTGTAACAGGGGTTGTCTTAATAGAAATGTGTGGGAAGTCACATCTGATATTGACATGTACGCCATCAGTTACTGACAGACATCATAAGATCATCATAGTGCAGTACCACACAGATATCACAGTAAAGATCCTGTGGAATACAGCAGAGATATGACCAATAAATGTGGACAGTCTAACACACTCTGGTCAGTCCAGAGCTATACATAGCAGCCCTTAGTGCAAGACGTGTGGACCAAACCTGACAAAGTGGATGTTTACAGCCATGTAAATGGGGATATCATGGAAATACTGGAATAGATATGCTCACACAGTTTATGCATTCACACACTCCTGTCTGTCCTGACACATAATAACTGGAAGAGCAGAGGTCTCAAGCCCACATACTAGCCATTATTTAGTTTCATACATATGTACAGCATCCCACTGCTTTGTCAGATATAGACAACAGTTATGGTTGCCCCACAACAGTACATCTGACAAATATCTGGACATACCATCACACTGGGTAAATACACCGAGCTGCTAGGCATGTCACAAAGCACTGTGCAAACTGCAGGCAGACTACCACAACACTGGCCTACATTTCTTATGGGGGAATACACATGTACTTGCAAATATAGCAGGCTTTACAGGCATGTAACAGCATGGAGTAACAGACACATGTGTGAAAGTGCATACCCACAACCAATCTCAACACAGCCACAGTCACATATGGTAAGCATACTTAATATTACAGTATATGAACTGTATGAACAACACCATCCTCACATGTGCCACTCACACACTAACCCTACATATACTGGGCCAATACACAGTGTAGTCCAATGCCTGACTGTGGTATGGGACATGTGTTGGTCTGGCCCTACAAACATGTATGACGATAACGTACCATTCACTGGAACAGCATGCAACATCAGATAGAACAGGACCAAGAACAATGACATTTACCACGGTCTGTACACAAGCCAAGGTACATATTCACAATACACACTCTGTCAACAATCACCATAAGTACACGGACCTCACTAACATACACACTACAACAGAATGTCCAGGTTTTTTCCTCAAATATAAGGCCTACTATACATAAGATGTCTAGCAGTCTGATATCTCACTGGCTTATCAGGTATGATGTCAGTAAATGTACTGTACATATGCACCTCTTACTGCATGACATATGTACAAAGGTTGACAGAGTTGTGGCTGGAGGCACAGACACAGGGCCAATATTGACATGTTGCTGTGATAAACCCATACATTTACTGGTGTAACAGGGTTTGTTGTGACATATGTCTTCTGAGGGATATGAAGTCAGTAACTTACATGGATGTCACAATGTACTGACTGCAATCCTCAGAGTATCTACTGCATTTCTAAAGATAGGAAATGTGTGAGTAACACAACACATGTAAGACTCCATACACTGGCCAGTCTGCAGATAGCCATACAGGTGAGAATTTTCTCAACCACATAACACTGTCATGACAGATATTAAATCATGTAGAACAACCATATCCACAGAAACCCTGTTAAACCAACATTACTTCAAATGTAGAAGAGCTATACTTACATTCTGTCCCCATGTCCGGAACATCCCCTTCCTGTTTAGTGGCCTGTTTCCACAGTGTATGTTGTAAGAGGTATATCCAACTACCCTCTGTGATGCTGTTTGTCAAACACCCACATAACGTCATTCTCACAGTAAAGGAAAAGGGCCAACACCCACATGAAGTGCTTAGTTATAGGAGTGTGTTTCCATGCAATTGGCTATAGGAATGATACCACAGCTATTCCAGATGCAGTTAGCTAGTGGGGGACTGCAATTCATGCACAGGTCATGAACTGATCATGAGCATTACTTACAAAACTCAAGTTGCTTCCTAAGGAAAGCAGGTGCACTTTTTCACATGCACCAGAGAGGGAGTGAGAGAGACAGATAGAGACAAAGTAAGAAAGGAAGGGAGTAGGAGAGTAAGAGCCAAGCATGCTTGTGTATGATCCATGGGTGGAGAGTGATATCTGGGCATTATGACAATTGCCTGTATTGTATACTAAGCCATACTGTCACATGGTAATTGCACATGGCTGTACATAACACATTTATGGCTGAGGATTGTCGACAACAACCTCTACAATGTTTGGAAAATGTTGGCTTTGTAATGTTGACAATGGGACATGTAGCTCCTCAATATAATAATGTGGCAAAACCCACACTGCAATGGACCCTGTCATTACACAATTACCCCAACAGGACAATGATAACACACACACAAACACACACTTACCAGTACTGAGTTTCAACCCTCTACCTATGTATTGTTATTACATTGTTATGCAGTTATTGCACGCGCTATGGAGCTTACATGTTGGACAACTGTCCAAAGGTATCTTTGAAGGTGAGTGACATCAATAACAGTGATAAAGGAGAGATAGGAAAAGTGTAGTACATGTGACTGTCCACAAAAGCAGGTGTCAAGGAAGACACAACCACACTCTGTCAGGGAATCACACACATTATCACAGTTGGCAGGATCAGGATTGAAACTCCTACCTAACTAGTTTGCTACACTACAGTGTTTTGCAGTTATCATATGCACCACAGAGCTTATCAGGCTGATATATGGCCAATGGGTTATTTCATGGTGACTGACATCAGCAGGTGTGCTACAGTAGGGCAATGGGAGGTTTAGTGAGTGTGAATGGCATCAAAATCATTAATCTACACACACACACACACACACACACACACACACACACACACACACACACAGACACTCACACTCACTTGCTAGTACTGGCATGCATGGCTTCATTGCTTCACATGTGTGCAGTAGTTGACTGTGCCAGAAGGCTGTACAAGACTAGGCAAAGGGAATACCTTGGCATCAGGCCACATGACAATGGTGTCCAGTGTGGGTGAGGGGTTTAGTCCCTGGATTGGCCCACGCAATTGGGTATTGTACTCACCATCCACTCATCTGGGTTACTATTGTGGGTGGCCAGTGCTGTGCAATGCTTGCCATGTATGTGATCTATATTCCATAACATGGACAGTGTCTGGGTTGTGCACCTGTCCCACATGCATGTTCTGACGTGTGGAAGTGTACTTGGGGTCTCTGGGGCATGTTGTGTGGACAGATTATTATCATCTGATGTGGCATTCCTGACCTCATGTAGTGAGACCTGGCTATGGAACTGAGGTCGTGCTTGCACCTACATTGGCAGCATGATACAGGTATTCAGTGGAGTTAGTGGCATCTATCCATACAAGGCATATGTATAAGGCATGGTATTCCCTTTGTGGCTTACATTTGCAGACTCTACAGTTGTTCCAGACATTAAGTGGGGAACATAGCAAAGGACCACTGTAAGCATTTATTTGCCTACTGTAGGGATGGAGCAGGTGCCTTGTCCTTTTACTTGCTGGATAACACACACTCATTCAGGAGATGTTACACATCACAGTACATTCTGATGTCAGTGGCACTTTTGTGTTCAACAGGCATGTAGTCCACTGCAATCACATCATGGTTACTATCTGTGGGCAATATGCAGGGAAAGAACAATATAGTGGTTGTTACCTAGCCAAGTGTGTTTGCATAAGAGACATGGGTGGAGAGTGTTCTCTGAGTAATACAAAGGTTGTCTATATTGTTCACCGATCCATAATGTCACATGTAGGGCTGTGGATTGTCTACACCAGCCTCTCTGTTGTTTGAGATCTGTTGTCCTTGTAAGGTGGACATTGTGACATATAGTAGGTCCGCAATATAATAATTTAGCAAAACCCGCCCGACAATGCATCCTGTCATTACACAATCACAGAAACCTCCACACGCAATATTGATGACAGACACACACACACACACACACACACACACACACACAGACACACACACACGCACACAGAGTTTCATACTTGCCATGTCTAGGATTAGAACTCCTACCTAACTAGCATGTTACACTATAGCATTATGCAGTTATTGCACACACACCATGGAGCTTATAGGGCTAGCCCTTGCCCAAAGGGGTATTTCAAGGTGAATGACATCAGAAGGCTTGCTAAAGTAGGGCAATGAGAGGTGTAGTGTCTGTGAATGGCCTCAAAATCATTGATACCCCCCCTCCCCCACACACACACACACACACACACACACACACACACACACACACACAGTTGCCCTGTCTGGAATTAGAACTCCTACCTGACTAGTATATTATACTTTAGCATTACGCAGTTATCACACACACCACAGAGCTTATAAGGCTAACTTTTGTCCAAAGGGGTATTTCAAGGTGACTGACATCAGCAGGCTTGCTAAAGTAGGGCAATGGGAGGTGTAGTGTCTGTGAATGGCCTCAAAATCATTGATCCCTACACACACAAACACACAGACACACACACACACACACACACACAAACACACACATTTTCACAGCTGCTATGTCTGGGATTAGAACTCCTACCTAACTAGTATGTCATGCTATAGCATTACGCAGTTATTGCACGCACCACAAAGCTTATAGGGATGATTTTTGTGCAAAGGGGTATTTCAAGGTGACTGACATCAGCAAGCTAGCTAAACTAGGGCAATGGGGAGTGCAGTGTGTGTGAATGGGCCATAAACCATTCCTCTGGAAATGTACACAACACTCAATCACACACAACTTTACATTTGACAGGACTGTGTATACGACTGCTAGATGTGTAATGACTTGTACTGTCATGTTACACAGCTATCACAAGCATCATAGACACTATAGTGCTGAGGGCTACCAGAAGCAAATGTCTACAGTGATAGACATTGGCACATCATGTGATATTGGCCAGTTGGATGTGTGGTGGGTGGGACAGGCCTCGTGATGGGAAGCTCTTTATCACTGTCTGTCTCTCTCTTCCCCACATCTCTGTTTGTGTATGTTTGACCTATTATAGTGTGTTGTCCTTGGATATATGTGCGTATTCCTATCCGATGTATGTGCAAAGCATGGATCGTGTGCAATGTGGTGTGTGTACACAGAAGTCTGCAAATGACAGATATGTATAGTCCACTGTTGTTGTCAGACATGGGCTTCATTTCTGTAAGCGTGGGAGCATGCCCAGTATGACCTTCTTTATTGAATGTGTGAATCTATTCCAGGTAGGTTGTACTCCAGTGCAGGCATTTGTGTTCTACACCTACAGCTAGCAACCTGTTTCTGCAGGATATCTGTAGATAGACTGACAATATGGAGTCACAATGGGCAAAGGACAGTGGGATACTGTAACTAATTGTGTCTTTGCTGCTTGTGCTACATGGGTTTGGTGTTAGCAGACATATTCAGACATATGTACTGTTTTGCATTGTGATGTATTATGTCATCAACTACTGACAGATATACTTGTTTGCTCACAGTAATTTCCTGGGGAATACAAGATGAATGAGGTTGTGTCCAGTATTGTGGTCCGCAGCCTACATATTCTTGCACACTCATGCCATTCTAGAGGGGGAGCTGCAGACACTTGCTGATGGGTCTGTGTAAATGGTCCAGCATCTTGGTACTGTGGTGGCTGAGGATCCCCTACTTGTACATCTATCAATGTGACAGAATGGCCATATCTTGCTGTGGCCATACCTCTCAGCTGTACTAATTCACACAGGTTACCCAGAGGCAGGACTCATATATCTGGTCAGTTCCCCTTCACATTGTGGTTTACGAGCAGATTTGTAGCCACCCATTCCTGGGTTTGCAGGCAGGGATACTATGGGCACACATCAGATTTTCAGACTTTACACACTCCATGGCGTCCATGCTTCCACCCCCCCCCGTTATTCCATCCTCTTCCTAACATTATGCAAGCGATATCTGATAAGTATCCCTATAGTTATCCCTTCATGCCAGCGGTATTCAGGGGTTGGTCCACAGTTCATGCAGTAGGACATGGTGGGCATGCTACTTGGATTTGTCGACATGGCCTTGCATTTGTGTTATGTGGATTGTGTTATGTCATTATTTGGAACTCCATGAGATAACATATACACTGGCAGTATGGGTGAGGCACTGGCCTTTGACAGAGGACTGTAGGGCATTTGGTAGTAATGCAGGACATCTGTAGCAAACCAGCGCATTTTGTTACTTCTACAGTAACAGGCTGCAAGCCACTGGATTCCCCTGGAGTGACAGGGTAGGTGTGCAAGGTGTTAATGGCAATAGTTTCTGTCCTTATTAATCCATTGGTGTGGATGCTGGCAGGGTGCTGCTTACAGCTAGGGACACACCTGCATGGGACACCTCTTCAGCATGCTGCATCCTGTGAGTATTCCCATACAGAAGTGGGGATCATACTGTACTCATTCCCAACAGCAGGGATATGACATGTGATGAACCTGTGGCTGATGGTGGGGTGAGCTGAGTGCATGTGTGCTATGGAAGCTTCTTGCAGCTGACTCACAAATATACGTGGGGCATTCCCCTTATGCTGGCTTGTGCAGAGACATCAGCAGTTTCTCAGTACTTCATAACTGTGCCTTTTGTGGTCTGCCAGTGTTTGGCCAGACTACATCAGTATTCCATACTACACAGACAACTAATGTGCTGCTAACCTGTATGTACAATTCCAAAGATGTGTCCATTTGACAGTTACATTTTATTTACTCTGTCTAGGATATTTCCACCTGTGTATTGCATGTATGTCTAGGCCCACATTCATACCATGTCCATCTTTTAGATGGTGACAGATATTACATCTGAACAATTAGTATGGATTACTGCTGGATTTCCGTCTTGCTGGGGTGCATTGTGTTTAGCACTGCAGTTGTCAGAACTTGTCCCTGTTATCAACAGTACTGGCCATAGACCACTGGGACACACCCCTCCATGACTACACACTGACCACTTCCACACAATATACAACAAACAACAACCTAACACACAGAGCCCTGCATATTGTACACGTGCAACAATCTGTCCTGCTAATTTGGCCAGCTAAGGTAATCTGTGCTCCACTGTTATTATACCCACATGTACATGTTATACATTTCTACGTAGGACTGTGGAGGGGCCACACCTGACAACTGTAAACATTTGTTATGACTGTACTGGAATTTCAGGTACTCTGTTGGTTTCCATTTCATTCTGTATTCTGACCTATCATGCAGATTAGAGGCATATCAGTGGAGTACAGATCTTAAGTTTTATTGACCTACATTTCAGTTTCAGACTTCTTACCCTTCATAACTAACATCCAACTGCCTGAACTGTTGTAGTCTGCCTGTGTAGGTCTGGAGGGGGGCTGTTCTCTGTTGCCATCAATCAGAGGCCTTAGTACAGCCTTTCTTTGTGGTTATCTAGACCTGCCCTGCGGGTTGAGACTGTTGTTGGGTATGTGAGCCTCACTGACATGCATGTGTGTTCTGTGGACACACATTTGACCCACCACATGTCCTGCAGTGGGATTTGTCACCATGTCTAGTACTGCCTACTATGTTGACACCAGTATTTGTTATGGATTTCATGCTACCCATATAGGTGTCTACTATCTGCTGCCATCCCATTCAGCCACCTGATTCCCTTGCATGCTCACATCCATACCATAGATACAAGTAGCAGAACATACTACTCCATTCAACAATTGATAGGGAGAGTGACTTTCCTTGTGGCTGTGCCAGTTTTGAGGATGGTGCTGAAGGGATGGCTATGTCGGATGCACATAGTACACTCCCTTTACATGGTTAAGCACAGGTAATGTCATGTTTGGCATCCCTTTTACTGTATGTGCAAGTCAGAGAGAGATGTCATTCCCTGGGTTCCTACCGTGTCAGTGTATTTGCTATGCGTTGCCTCTTTGCCAAAGCCTGGGCATACTGGGCACGCCTCCTTCTGCCTACATGGGCAGGCTTAGGTTGTTCCTCCTCCAAGTCAATCTGTGCCTGCGCCTGTGCTGGCCTTGGCAATGGTGGGGAGCGGGGGGGCTATGTGGCCCTGCCTCATGCTATTCCTGCTGCAGCTGTTTCCACAGGATCATATTGTGTAGCATGGCACATACAATGAAAATTTGGGTACATGTAGCTGGAGAGTACTGCAAGGGTCCACTGGATTTGTCCAGCTACTGGAACCGTGACTTGAGCATCCCAAATGCGCTCTATTATGATTCTGGTTTGTGCGTGTGCCTCATTATGAAGTTCTTGTTCAGGTGTTTGTGCATGTCTGATGGGTGTCATCAGCACGGCTCCAGTGCGTAACCAGCATCCCCCACTAGGTGGCCATATGGGATATCCCCACTGGCAAATCTCTGGTACAGCTGCATCATATGCCAGATATAGGAGTCATGATAGCTTCCAGGGCTGCCAGCACACACATTAATTATAATGCCCTGGGCATTGCACACAACCTGGGAGATGATGGAGAGGAAGCCCTTGCGGTTTATGTAGACCCTACCCTGCTCACCAGCTGGTGCTTTGATGTGTATGTGTGTACAGTCTATAGCATCCACTACCTCAGGGAATTCTGCTATTTGGTGGAAGAGACACATATTGCTGGTCAGTGCCTCATGGGTGTTGTGGAAATATATGTGCTCACCAGCATGTGCTGACATGGCATCCAGGAACTGGTGGAGTATCCTGGATGCTGATGCCTGTGAGATCCCCATGATATCCCCAGTTGGCCTTTGGAAGGTAACTGTGGCTAGTATACTTAAGCCTACACATACCTTGGTATCCACTGGGATGGGTTCCCCTCTGTTGGTTCTGTGTGTGAGGTGTGGCGGCACAGCTCAACAATTTTCTATAGCGCTCCACTATCTCCAGCTCATGTAGCCCCTGGTAGGTTACCCTTGGTCTGTACACTCTTCTCCTTCTCCTCACTGTGGGTTGGGCATAAGCATTCTCATCCTCACCACCCTCAGTTTCTTCCACATATTGATTTATGAGAGCGGCAGCAGCCCCTATCATTTTGTTGGTTTTGTTAGGTAAAATTTCGCCATTTGTTTACACCAATGGTGTAGAGTTTGTGGGAAAAACCAGAGTGAAAGATGTCTGCATAGTTTATAGTAGTGTGCTGTGCTCGGCTGCTTGTGTGATTGGCAGATTCTGAAACATTTCACCTGCCAGTTATGCTAGTTCTCCTTGATTACCTTCCTACTGCTGTTTTCCCTTCCCATTGCCTTCCTGCTTAAGCCCCGAGGTGCACCACACAAACCCATTGCTCAGATGTGAATGCAACTGCTATTCCCTGTTTTTTTTTAAACCTGGTGCGTGGTGGGCACACCCATTTAGGCAATGTAAATACTGCAAGGCAACTTCAGACACACCCCCTTCCATAGCTGTGCTTAGCTAAGGGCTAACACTGGTCACTGTGCTCCAATAAGCTTACAGCAGTCATGACACTCCCCCTCATGAGGTCATCTAGTTCTTAGGCTTAGACCATGGTGTTATTGCACCTACACAGTTTGGGTGCAAGCTAGCACTGAGGGGAAATCTGTGATTCAGTATCATTCCCCTCATTTGCATAGAACTGACTGCTAATGCATGGTTACAAAACCGATACTCAGCCTTCCCCCTTAGCAACCACTATTCCATGGTCTTGTTGTGTTATGCATGCCATTGACTATTATGGAAAAATGATGATTTTGGTTTAAAAGCTTATTTCCAGCTTTTTTTCTTATTTTTGGGCCGATCCCGTTTGCGCACCACTGCCCACACTTAAATGGCCAAAATCAGCAAAAAAAGTTATTTTTTATGATTTTGAAATTAGTTTTCATGCCTGGACATATATTTGGTCATTGGCATGCCTAACCCTTATAATACATGCTTTTTTACAAGCTGCCATGCCTCCATTTTGTAGTTTGCAGAAATGTATTCAGCTACTGGCTGAATATCTTTCTGCAGTCTACACTATTCCTGCATGGACGCCTGCCTGCTTCCTGGATTGCTAATTCACCTTATTTGCATGGTTTTCACCAGCAAATGAGGTAATTAGCATACAGGGGTTGTGTCCGTGCAGGAATAGTGGAGGAGCGCTCGTGCACGTCCTGGGAGCTCATTCCTGGATCGCACGTCGGCCATATTGCCTGCAGCAGCTCTTGCACTATTCCTGCACACCATGCAAAGCTTGCTGAATCCTGGGGAATGAATTATTAATTGAATATTTAGGGTAGCTATAAGTCATGAAAGAGTATTAAGTATGCGTAGTTATGTGAGGAAGCTGTGGAGTCTATCTTTTTACTGGTTACCTTATCGTTTTTTGTTCTTGGCTGTTTCCGAGGTGCCATGGCTGAAGGAGCAGAGAATCTTTCCCTAAAAGAACTGCCTAGTGTCTTTCAAGATGTGGATGATATTCGTGATAATTCTCCTGTAACGTGGGGAGAATCCAACAAAATGCTTGAAATTTTAATACAAATCGTAACGAACCAAAACTCTTTAATTAGGTACAGTTTGCCGGTGTTGCCAGGCAACCAGCAGGAGTTACGTGATGTCGTTGGCACCTTTTCGGCTTTGACCAACCAGAACGGAGCTGGACAGACGAGGGAGGCGACTGCTAGTATGGCGGATATGCGTTCGCATTCGGCGAATGCTAGTACGGTGAATTCCTTGAGCATCAATCAGGAATTGAACAAAATGGATTTTACATTCAAAAACTGGGCATTAAAGAGGTTTTGCTTTTCAGAGGACAGACCCCAGTTGCACAAAACTTACAGCGATCTTCTTAAGGTATTCAAAAAAAGCTTTTGCATTTAAAAACTTTACAGCTTGAGACTGACTATTTAAATGAATGTGTGGCAGTTGGGAGAGTACCTAAGGGGCTATGGCTCTGTAAATATCCCAACAATGTTGAAAACAATAGCATTTTCCACAAGGAACTGTTAGAATTGTTTAATAAATTTGGGATTGAATTATTGAAATTAATGATTAGAAATTATGAAATGCAGAGAGATAATGTAATTAAAGATGTGAACGCTTTGCATGACAAATTGACAAGTGACTGTCTTTTCAATGTAGAAAAAAATGAAATATAATGCTGTTTTTAAGGAGATTGATTCACATTATGAAAATGTAATAGCAAGGAAGGTCTGGAAATTACAGAGGGATTTGATTGAATACAGGGAGGGAAAAGCTTATCCACCCCCAAAGAGAATTTACAGCAATGGGATTTTGGAAGGGGAAAATTTGCATGATGAAACGCTCACACAGGAAGTTAGGAATTCCAAAAGTATGCACAACATCCCTTTAGAAGAATCCCCCCCCTAAGGAGAAGTGAGAGAATCAAACAAAAACAGGGACAATACAATATGTACAATCAATACAACCAGTTTCAGGGGAGGGAGGCAGGGGGAGAGGATGGAGCAGCAACAACAGGAATTTCACGAGGAAGAACAGTCAGGGGAGAGGACAATACATGGAAAGATAGACAATAGAGATGGCATAGGGGAAATTGTGGTCATGAAGAATGGTAAAAATTATAAAGAACAACTTTAATATTTTCAATTATTCAGATTTGGAGATAAAAAATGAACATTTTTCATTATTTACAAAGGGCGTTCAGTTTGTACCTACTAGACCGTTTGATATGGTTAACACCTTGGTTGATCTCAAGTTATTCTTGAGGAAATTGAATTTCAAGTTGTTTTTTACAGGGAGAAGTAGGGACGAACACAATTTGAGGAGACCAAGCACCTTTAATCCCCCACTTAATCCGGTCTTGAGAATATTTGAAGAACATGTGGAGCAGGGCATCAGAAAGTTAAATAACTATAAGGAAATTAGGAGAAATTTAAATCATTTGGAAAAAGGTTTGATTGAAGAATTGGTTCAAAATATATGTAGGATTATGAAACCCGACAAAGGGGGTGCGGTTGTACTTATGTATATCATTGACTAAGAAACAAAGATGTTTGAGATTTTAAATAATGAAGAGAAATATAGTGTAGCATCAAAAAATGAGATACATGTTTCATGTGCTAAGATTCAGTATTATCTAAAGGATCATTTGCTACAGGGAGCAATCAATAAGAAACTATACAATTTCTTTATGTGGAAAAAACGCGTATTCCGGTAATATTTGGGATACCTAAAACGCGCAAGGGAACAGAAAATCTGGCTTTTAGACCTATTGTCTCAGAGGCTGGTTATATCACAGAGCCTTTGGCTATATTTGTGGACTATCACCTAAAGAGGTTTTTGGGTTCACTAAAGCACATTACTAAAGACTCATGGGACTTTTTAAAGAATATGACTTATGACAAATACAGTAACACAGTAATCTTGGTTACTGTGGATGCTGTGGAATTATTTCCCAGCATTCCACATGGGTTAGGCCTTGAATGGTTTCAGGAAGTACTGACTGAAGTCAGATATTTGGATGCTTGCACTATTAAATTGATTATTGAATTTCTGGAAACCACCTTGAGGAACAATTACATGTGTTTCAATAGTGAATACTACAATCAGGAAAGTGGTGTGGCAATGGGGGCAGCATGCACCTCCCCATATGCCAACCTAGTATTATATTACTGGGAGAAAAAATACATCATGGAAACTATGTGGTCTAGGTACATAACTTATTATACCAGATTCCTTGATGATATTTGTATTCTTTGGGATGGGGCTATGGAAGAATTGACTGCCTTCTTGACTTACATTAACGATACTACCTCATTTTTTAGATTACTCACACAGTATCCCTTCAGGAAATTAATTATTTGGATTTCACTCTATATAAAGATCCAACACATAGCTGTTTTCAGTCTACCATTTTCAGGAAACATACATTTTCTAACTCGTATCTCCATTTTGAGAGTAGTCACCCTTTCTATCAGAAGAACGGTATTGTCAAGGGTCAGATTATTATCGAGGATGTGTAGTGAGGATAGGATGTTTCACCAGGATGTGAATTTTATTAAAGAACTATTCATTCAGAGGGATTATCCCATAGGTATGGTGGAAACCTTGATGGAAGAAGTGATCCAGGAAAGGGAAGTTAAATATCCTCCATTGTTAGGTAAAGGAAGTGACACTTAAATTAACCATGATTGCGTCCAGGTAGAACACGACAGTGCCTTTATCCATACTTTCACTAGTAATTCTTCTGAAGTGGAGGGGATTATTAGAAAACATTGGGCTAGTCTGAAAATTCATGAGGAAACAGGGTGTTGGATCTCAGATGTACCACAATTTATTAGAAAGAAAGATTTAAATCTTAAAGAAAGATGTGAAAGAGTAGGTAGTAATTACAACAAAGGAAATAAGATTAGGAAGGGTACTTATATGTGTGATAGATGCAATCAATGTAGGTACATTCTCAGAAAGGAGGAGGTTAATTTAACAGCTAGGGAATATAGGGTTAGAAGTAACGGTTATTATGCCTGCAATAGTGCTGGGGTGGTATATTTAGTTGTGTGTGAATCATGCTACAGCTTTTACATTAGAAAGACAGAAAGGAATCTCAGGAGAAAAAATTATGAACGAAGCAAAAGGAAACTAGTGCACTTTACATTTATTAACATGTCCCAACTATAAATTTAGGTTTATGGCTATAGAACAGGTTATAGGTGATGCCAGGGGTGGTAATTGGGAAAGCAAGCTGGAGTATAGGGAACTATAATGGCAGATAAAACTGGATGCAGGAAAAATCCCTGGCTTGAATGATTGTATTAGTATTTCCAGTGTTTTGAAGCTAAGATCAGCTAACTTATGAGACCAGCATGTATATCTTGTTGGAATTGGTTATTGTTATTTGTCAACAACATCTCTTTGCAATAGATATGTATTATTAAAGGAGATTAAGTTTTGTATATACGTTATAGCAGTATTGAATAAGTTTTTAAATGTGCTTGCTTATTTTAACTAACAAATGGTACATTTCTTTTTAAATTCATGTTGGAGTTAATTGACAGCATTGCCATTGGTTCTTTTGAATGGGTATACGTATATATACAGGACTTAGAAAGTGTGAAAATTGTTCTGAAGAAGCTTAACATTCAGTTAGGTGAAAGCACTTAACTTTCTATTTGTGCCTTGTGGATTTTACTACAACTACTGAACATTGTAATTGTGCCTTGTGGATTTTATTATATCTACTGTTTTCTCTGTGAGCTATTTTCGCTGTTTTTATCCAGTTCTTTGGTACTGTGCTGAGTTGAATGGACTGCACAGTTATTAAACTTTGCTTTGGAAGCTGCGGAGTCTATCTTTTTACTGCTTCCCTTATCGTTTTTTGTTCTAAGCATTGTTATGTGTTTATTCATTTAAAAAAATATTTATTCTATAAATACTTATTGCAAGTATTTAATTGTTGATATTTTGGTAAAGCTTCCCGTAGAAAAGAAAAAATGTTTTTATCAAAGGCAACTAACAAATTTATAGAAACTCGTTTTTGAATAGTTACTTTTGCTTTATAAAAGATTATTTTATAATTTATAACTATACATTGAAGGCAGAAGCACAGGTGCCAGATTTTCTGTGTTTGTTTTAACAGTTTGGGAAATGAAAGAGAATTTTTATTCTCAGTTTGAGGTAACTGATAGTGTTTATAGAATTTATTTCCTTTGGAATTCATACTTGGCACCTAACTTGAAGTAGAAGTTTGAAGAATATAGCCCCCCACCCCACCCCCGTAGAAGAAAAAAGAGCCATAGCAGGCTCATCAGGTATCTGATGCCATTCCATTATCTGTCACCCCTTGATTCTAACAGGATCAAAAGAAAAACAAGATCCTTTCCTCTGATCTGGTGCTATGAGACAAGTGCATTCTCCCCAATCTGCCAATTGATCAGCATCTTCTGACTGTGGTCCTTAACACTGTGCTGTGTCTCTGGTAGAAACTACCATACTAAGATCTGCACCTTACACAAGTCCCATGACCAAAGTAAACAGCAAAGGAGAACAAAGGCCAGTTTCAAGAGAAAATGGCATGATTACCAAAAGGGACACTCTTCTCACCCCACTCTTAAATTTCACACCAGTACACACCCTCCCAAACTCCTCTCCACTACCTCTTCACACCAGAAAAATAAGAACTAATCTGAGGCTTTTTTTAAAACTGTGAGGAAATCTCTCAGGACACGTGGTTCCTAAGAATTTTGAGGTACGGCTACAGACTCCAATTCATAAAAAGACCATGGTTCTGTGGTATTCCTTAAATAGTCAGGAAACAAAGATATATGATAACACCTGTACTACTAGAGCTTCTGAACTAAGGTGGTATAGACAGCACATTAGAACAGAAATAAGGCACATAGTTTTTACATGAAGTCATTTTTCTAGTTACAAGAAAAGATGGCCTGTGATGGCCCGTTCCATAAGTGCCACAATTCAAAGTGCTAACTTTGCAAGATCTCCTCCCACTTTTCTTCCCTCAGACTTTTAGGGTTACCATAGTATTGAAAGATGCCTACCTTCACCTACATGCAGGCCCTTCTGTGACTTTTCTTTCCTCAAACTTTCAAGGTTACCGTAGTATTGAAAGATGCCTACCTTCACCTGCCGACAGTCAGGACAGACAACCAGTACCTTCGAGTCAAACCAGAGGGTGCTACATACCAATTTGTTTTCTTGCTCTTTGGTTTATCAACTGTAACAAGCATGTTTACAAAGTACCTGGCTCCAGTAATTGCTTACTGCGTTACCAAAAGCCCGATTCAGGCTCCAACCCTGTAGGAGACACAATCAGTTTTACATTTTAGCCTAGCTTGTTTCCAAAGTCTAGAATTCCCTCTGGTCCTGTTAAAATCATGGCTAATATCCAAAATAAAAGTTCTGTTCCTGGCTGCTGCCCTGGATACCGCAAACCAGAAGGCATTCCTTCCCTCAGAGAAGGTGCTTTTCATGACCTCATACTTCAGATTTGTGGCATAGCAAAATCAAATTACTGACACGGAGTCCTTCAGAACATTGGGGTGTATGACATCCTCAGTCCTTATGGTCCCACATGGCAAGGTTTCACATGAGGAAACTCCAGTGTTACCTCAGGAACTGATAATGTCAGCATGCCCGCATCTTGCAGTGTCCCATCCGCCTGCTGCCTGTATCAAGAAAAGGCTCATGTGGGTACAACAGGTGAACCTTGAACAGGAGATCCCCATTTAAGACACCCAGGCAGTCACCAGAAGCTGCTCGGACATAGTCGGGGGAGGAGGTGCCACTGTGGAAAACAGAGGATCCAAGGTACCTGGGACATAACTTAGAGTTAAAAACAATATTAAAAAATTATGGCAGCAAGTGTAACCATAAAAGTTTTCAATCAGATTTGGCAGCTAGTGATCTTGCATATCATCATAGATAATACCACAGTGATACACAAGCAGGGACTCAATCATAGCTCTTGCACAGGCTAGCCATGGAAGCATGCTACTTAGCCCAGGAGTTAAGTCTGATCCTCAGCATATTACATCACTTCTTAGGAAAATATTCTGGCAAACCAGTTGAGCAGCACAGAGGCAGACCCTCTAAATAGGTGTTGAAAAGGGATATGTTTCTGTATTTGGTCTACTGGTGGAGTGTGCTAGAAATAGACTATTTTTATATCTCCATAAAATAAACAGATCAGAAAGTTTTGCACCACAACACCAAACATAGGAACTTGAGCACCAAATGCCTTATAACTAAAATAGGCAAGTCTGTTTCTCTATATGTTTAGCCCCATACCTCTTCTCTTCATGGTTATATATGTGAGATAAATGAGGAAAGGCCAAACATGCTGATTATACCTTCCCGTGTGGCTAGGACAGCACTGGTTCTCCCTCCTACTGAATTTGGTAAAAAAAGAGCCTGTGTGGCTGCATCAGTATGTGAATTTCATGACCCCAAACAAGGAATCACTCACATGTTTTCTAAAGACATATTTTCTGTCTTAAGGGAGGCTAGGAAACTAAATGCAAGGAAGTCATACCTATCAAAACAGAAATGATTTGCCCCCTTTGGTGACAGAGAGTCTAGACCCATGCCAGACTATTTGTCCACAATCCTCAAAATACCTGTCACACCTTTATGAAGCAATATTGTTTTCTGCCTCGCTGAGTATACTTATGTTTGCAGTCTCAGCCTGTCCATTTCCCTGTATCAGTAAATTCCTTAAGTGAGATCTTCACCCTAAAACTAAAAAAAATCATGTTAATTTAATTAGGGCTTGATGTTTCCTTCATTTTATTATTTATTTATTTATTTTAGATTTGTTGACCGGGATTGTCCGACTGAGCTGAAGAGCCCTTTTTCAGCAAAGGCCCGGGGAGAAAAGCTCCAACATATTAAACAATTTTCATTATAAATTAGCATTAAACAGCAATGTTACAGGATTATTACAAGGCATTAAGTAGCAATACAATGTTGTACAGTGTCAATAATCAGGAGTATAGCATAACTATATCAAGATGTATAAAAAGAAATATGTCATTAAGATGAGTATAGTTTTTGGGGTATGTGGTTACATAAACCCAGTTTTATCATAATGTAGTTGCATGAAGGCAATACAATTGCAACATAATGTTTCTCTGAGGTGATTTGCTTAATAGATTTTAGAAGACAGTAGAAAGAGTAGTCAAGGAAGATTAGAGAGAGCTAGTGAGAAGAGTCAGTTAAGGGCAGAAAGTAGATTAAGGTATGAGAAGTAGGGGATGTTTAAGGAGGGAGAGTGCAGTGGCAGAACCATTGACTTTTAAAGTGCTCTTTGGTGGCTGTCTTAAACTGTTTAGGATGTGTAAGGGTCCTGATTACTAGTGGAAGCCTATTCCAAGCAATAGTGGGGTGATAGCTGTACATGTTACTTTCAACTTTAGACTTGGGTTTGTAGATTTGTAGTAGGTCTTGGTTAGAACTTCGGAGAGGTCTGAAGGGAGAATAATGGGAGATGAGATGGGATAGTGGTGGGCAGTAGGAAGGCTGGTATAGGATAGAATGGATGATCTGGAGCTGAGAGAGAAGAAGCTGTGGGGTAATTCAAGCCAGTTTAGGTGTTTTAGAGAGAGACAGTGATGAGATTTGTAGGTTTGTTGGGCAGCAAATCCAGCAACCTTGTTGTAGGTAGATTCGAGTTTTGTCAGGAGTGCTGAGTTAAGATTTGTGAGAATTTGAGAATTGTACATTAGTCTAGGTAGAAGGTAGGTAAGAGAAAGAGTAATCTTGGCTTCAGAGGTAAGGAATTTCTTGTTACGGTAAAGAAGCCCTGGTTTTGAATGAGTCTTTTTGATACAGTTATTAACATGCAAGTCAAATTTAAGCTTATCGTCGATGGTTATGCTTCATAGGTTCATAGGTTCATAGGTAGGTACTAGGCTATTCGCCCTGGGGTCTATACAAGCCCAGCCAAAAAGGTACCCTGGCTTTTGCCACCCAAGAAAAAGCAGAGCCACAGAGGTGAATTTCCTATTTCCCATCCAATCATCAAGATTTTTCTTGAAGAGTGCTGATGAAGAGCTTTGTTTGATATAGATAGGTAGTTTATTCCAGAGTATGGGAAGTCTCTGGGACAGGAATCTATCCCTCCGGCATGTTATGTTTATTGTGGTGACAAGGTTTAGGTCCCTAGAGCATGCAGCTCGGAGGGATTGGGATTTCTTTAAGTGGAGCATGTCCAACAGCTCTGGGTTTGACATAGCTTTGTATGTTAGGCAGAGATCACCTCTGAGAAGGCGATATTATATAAGTCAGCACTAAAAATTAAAAGCACTACCTGGCCCTTGTTTGAATCTGGGAATCACGATGGAGTAAAGCTGGAGTTTTTTGAGACGGTCTGCGTGGAGCATCTGTTTGAGGCCAGTAATCCTCTTTGTGAGGTATTTCTGTGACCTTTCCAGTTGTTGTAGCTGTCTTGTGAGGTACATACCAAAAGGGGCATTGTACTCTATAATGGGTCTAATGAGTGATGAGTGGAGGGGAACAATGACCTCTTTTTTTCTGGATGAGAAACCTTTTGTGATGAGGTGTGCTACGTAGAAGGATTTTCTGACTACTGTGGCGATGTGATTATCAAAGGAGAGACTACTGTCCACCTGTGTCCCAAGGTCTCTTATCACACTTTCAGTGTTAAGTATGCTACCACCTATGTTGTAGTTCAGGGGTACAGAGTTTTTACCACAGGGGATGACAATGCACTTTTTGGCATTGAGCTTGAGGCCATGGCTTTGACACCAGGCATCTGTCTCAGTGAGGCCCTTTTGTAGGATGTCCACATCGTTAGGAGTTTCGATTATGGCTCCTAGTTTGCAGTCATCTGCGAACTTCATTAGCCAGAGACCTTCTGTTTTAGCCTGTACTTCAGAGAAGTAGATACTAACTCTGACTGCCTTTTAGCTAATCTCCTAGTCAAGGTTTTCTAACGGCATTTCAGTCTTCTTTCTTTTTAATGTGCCTAATTTAACTTCATTTGTTATGACAGAGTTGTAGTCCTTCTAACAATCACCCTCCCCCTACACATTCCTCTTTCCTAGCTGTCAAAGTGCTGAAGGTAATTTTAACTCATTGTTCCTGTGATTGATAGTTCACAGCAGGAGCCTAATCTCATGTGCTATTGGCTCATTAACAGTAGTACTGCAAGAAGGACACAAATTTGTGTAGCACCGTGCAGCTAGTTAGAGACATTAATGTCTGCATTTTTCTTTCTTCTCTTTTCTAGTTAGAAGCGCATGCTCACTCAAGAAATTTTGACAAAGCCCAAACCACAATAATGGTGTGACAAAAGCACTCAGTCAGATACAAATGTTAAATGCATCAGTTTTTCATAACTGTGCTTCACAAGTTTTGTATCAAGAAACATGTTCTGTACTGTATCAATGTAATATCTGACATCTGTGATTTTCCTGTGCAGTTTACAATTTTAAATTTTAGATTTACCAGATAAAAATTTTGTAGTGGCCAAAACCAGTCCAAGGCCACACCCCTTACACCTCCCATAACCCCACCCATCTCATTGCCTCACCCCATTCACTTTCCACCCATTTTGTGACATCATTATCATATCATGTGAGGAGGAATGCCCTCTTTTTTCATTAGCGATGCTTTTGCTTCTGCCAGTTTACTATTCTTTTCTGTTAAAAGCATACTAAATCTGCCAATTTAACAAACTCTCTTTTTTGAAACAGAATACTAGAGTTTGTACAGTGTTTTCTGAATTACCAGACAGTCCGTTTGATTTCTGGATAGTCTGGAAAAAAAAACAGATAAATGGCAATATTAGAGTACATTAGGAATCGGCATGTAGCACAGATATTGGTATACTTGTATTGCACACTGTACTTTCTCCATTTGAAATTTTATTTCATTACTGGAGTCGTTATCAAAGTTGTCATGATTTGGTACATGAAGAACTTTTCACACAGCAGTTTTGTTATACCATTAATTCAGTCTGAATGCCTCACCTCTGATTTTTTTTTTTTTTTTGTCAACACATCCTGACTCACTACCTACTTAGTACACTGGTCCCATTCAACGTTTTGTTTCTGATCCCATCCCTTCAGTTGTTAAACCAGTTACCTTGTACCTCCTGTGCATTCCTTCTTAAAGTCCACACCCATTTTATCAAACTATAGTTGTTCTATTTCCATGTAACATGAAATATTTAACACCTCCGTTGACAGTAATCCATGACCATTCCATCTGTGCTTACTATTCTGTGCAGATTTTTCAGACAGTAAACAATCTGCTTATAAAATTCAGAAGGCAAAATAAATAGGCTCATAAAGGATTAACCAAACAGCATCTGGTTTGAGCCCACACAATTAATTTCTGTACAGTATATTGGTTTTATATTTACTTCAATTTGGGGGAGGGGTTAAGTTCCACCTGTGTCTTTCTGTGTAAAATTACATCTGACTTTAGAGCAGAAGACTGTAGGTTCATGTCCTGCCATGCTCAACAGCATGACTGTGGCTACCCATGTGGCCTAATGGATAAGGCATCTGACTTTGGATCAGAGTGTAGTTCAATTCACACTTTTGAATGGTCACACTATATAGCAACAGTACTTAACTAAGCACTTCATTGACTATAGTTCATCTGAGTTATGGCTCATGTAAATCAAAACGTAATCAAATATGATCACTTCTTTACAGTCATGGGGGAAGTAAATATGCACCTTCAGCTTTCTTTGATCTGCAAATTCTTTGTTATGGTTATTACCCCCAAGGTCTTTAGTATGGTTATATCCCCCCATTCTTAACTCACTTTTTCTGTATACTTGTCTAACCACTACAGGTTACTGGTCCCTACTCCCCTCATTCATTATCAGGCATGCCTCCGTTTGTCCAGCCAAGCTTCCATCTTGGTTTCTTTTATCGTTTGGTTAGTCCACACATTTAGTGTATATCATGAATCAGTGTTCTGTGGTACTATGGTGCCATGCTTTTTATGAGAACAGGACAATGAGGCTGTGTCTGCCCGACTTGTTTGTAACTTTGGTGCTTATTTAACATCTCATGGTAGTTATTCAAGATACAGTAAGGCTGTTTATTACAAAGGTATTCAGGTACAAAACCCTTCTTCAAACCATAGATCAAAGTCCAGGCAATGACTAGGCAGACACTGCATTGCTAGGCCAAAACATATTACTTATCTACCTTGAGTACCCTGAGTATGGAAACATAACATACATACTGAAAATGGCAGTGCTCAGTACTGACTGCAGAAATGCCCACCACTACAAAGTGTACACTACCGATGTCAGAGTGGTGTAGCAGTGACATGGCTATACACCTGTATCCCCCACAATACAGCCATACCTGTCATGAAAGTGTTGGCAAGAATTTTGGTCCAGATACCCATACAAAATGTTCTTATATTAATATGGTAAGCAAATGATTTACAAAATGGCTAACAAAACCTGTAACAAATCCTGGTTTATGCAAACAGTAATATTACTTCTGCCCCATCCCCTACCAACATCTCTCTGACTAGAGTAGATAATTATCAGTGTACATTAAAAGGTTGCAACAGCCTCAGATGGGTCAAGAAAAGTGATAATAGAGTATAAAAGCACGTCAAAAAAAATCTGCACACATTAACAAAGGATCATCACACATTCATTACATGGCTACTTAGCACCATTAGTCAGGAATGCAAGTAAAACATCAGTTTATCATTCTGGGATTGTGGAAACTATATCAATTAACAATCCATGTATCTGCCTTGCTAACAGCACTAGAAAAAATGATAGTCTTGCATATTATGTCTTACAAATTACTGTGCTACATTAAGTAATTTTGGACTACAGTTCACAAATGCTTCTTAAGTGACAGTACCTGATTTGCTGTAAACATTGACTCTTCCATTCTTGGGTACTGTGCTGTGTTTCTACGAAGGCATTACCAGACAGTGATAGCAAATGCTGCAAAGGCACACACAAGACAGATTTCAGGATGAGTGTGGTATATTTGGTTGTAAACAGATTAGATGATGGGAAAAACCCTCACAGATGCATTTTCAGTACATTGCAATTTGGCCTACACTACTAGGTAACATCTCCTGTGATACTCATTTGTGACCTATGCTCATCCATGCATCATATAACACAACAAGCTTTGATATAGCACAAAGAAAATAGACACACGTGTAACAAGTACTCTGTAAAATATGAAGTTAGGACCTGCTTATAAAAGGACTTGGCTGTAGAGTAATGTGATACACCAAGCAATTACTCCGTGTAGAGGTCCAAAACCAAGGCCACTGACCGTCCTTATTCACCTCATTCTGATTGCAAAAGTGAAATTGGACTTGCAGTGCTGAAACACTTAGTTGTGCATTGCTGAAAGCTGCCTTTATACATTACTGAAACAATGGAGTAACCCATTGAAATAAATGGGCTGTTTTGTCAAAGCAGCAGCTCTATCTGTAAAAGGGGTCTGAGACTACAAGCAGTAGATGGTGTGAAGCTAAACTGCCTGCATAACAAGTTCTACAAAGTCAGCTTTTCCATTACAAATAGAGGATCACTGATGCAGGGGGAGGGGTTGAGGAGCATGTGCATGCATGTTTACATAGCATGCGTGTCATCCCTGAAATTCAGAGGGAATGGTTAACACAGATACTATAATTAAAAATAGAAGAAATTCTCTGGTGATCCTGTGGCCATGCATGCCTCTCTTGGTCCATAGACAGGGAGGATGTATGCAGGAAGGCCATGATACATGTCTTGGATGTATTCTCCCATATGACAAACATGTGATGTTGCTGTGTATGATAGTCTCAGCTCGACTTGCCTTCAAATGTCTGGCAGCTCTGGTGCTAGAGACATGATCTTACTGTGGTATCAGATTTGCCATACAGGCAGAGTTGTGGTGCCAGACAACTTCATCCAGATTCTGTGGGTCTGCCAACTCCTGTAGCAGGATCATGCTAGACAGGGAATGAGTAATAAGATTCATTGCCATAGACATTTTCAAAATCTTAATACATACTCCTGGTGTAGTGGGAATTCTAGCCATTCAGTTCATCAGTGTTGTGGGATCCAGATATATGTGAGCTACCTACAAATCTTTTAAAATCTGATACTTACTTTAAAGATGTGATATGTGCAATATAATAAAAAGACTCTCAATATATGTTAGCTACAAGGCTGTCTAAATGCCAAGAAAAAGAAAAACATGAAGAACAAAATAAAATTTACTTTTCCAGTTGTCTCTGAGTACTGCGAAGCAAAACTGAAAGCACAATACCTAAAAAAGCCAATTTCAATGTACTGAAAGGTCAACGTAGAGGAGCACACAATCCCTCCAGGATATTTATGCTATTATGAAGCACTACATAATTAACTGCTATATTTCCCACTGACACTGTCATAGTTTGGTGATGCCAGAAGATGAGTATGCTGAATATTTTTGAAAAAACAAATTATAGCTGCCAAATTTACATCGGTACATTAAACTTCACGAATCATGGCATATAACTTCAGCAGTTTCCTGTATTTTGAAACCTCCAAAATAATATTTCTGTAGATCGTACCAATGGCTGCAGCAGACACTGTGTTTAGAATCCATAAAGAAGTATGCTTTCTTCTCCTGCCAAGCACATGTACTTTTTGGTGGAGGGACATTTTTATCTTATAATACAATATTAGAGAAATTATTGTTTAACATAAACTAGTTAATTTGTACTTTTGTGTATATAAACAATATAGATTCCCATTTTATCAGTGCAGTAAGGCACTTGGGGTATTTATGGTAAAACATTACTGCATAAATCAGTTCTTCTGGCATTGAGGGCTAAAGCCACGACTACAACCCAGTCAAACTGAGTTCAAGTAGGAGCTTAGGCAGCTGTAGGAGCTGGAGTGGAGGAAGAGATGTATGATGAGGCTTAATCTACCTGTCTCTTCTCAAAGGGAGGCAGCAAGCATGATTCCATGCATGCTGTCTAGGTTTGGCCATGACAGAGATTAGGCCTTATGTGGCAAATGCAGCTTACAAGATGGAAGGGGGGGGGCAACTGATTATGTCACAAGTTGATGTACCCTGATAAGGCCCATTACCTGCCAGCTTCTTATAAGTGACTGCTCATGTGCAGTGGTAGCCAGAACATAATGTAAAACAGTAGCCCACTGCCCTGGCTAGCTTCACTCTCAACCCTAGGAATTAATGGTGCCATAAGGCTCTTATCCACAGAGTTTATTTAGGGTCTGGTGAAGTACCATTATGGAGAATGTAAACTCATGAAATTTAAGCTTGGATTTATTGAATATGTGCCCAAATTTACTTAATGCACTCTTTTAAGTACTGGTAAACTGATCTCACATTAAAGCTGTGATCTTTTTTGAGCCTTACCACAGAGTAAGGTATTATCACTTTTAGAATTCATAATATCTGGTATGTTCAACTTTTCTTTTGTTATGTTTTGTAATACTTTTGTTTAATTTAGACAAAGCAGACATTTCCTTCACAAAGATGAACTACAAGTCTAATCATCATGATATATTCTCTTGGTTTCTCAACATTAATCCTAACAGACAAGAAATCTATAGATGGTTGACTCAGTCACTGTCAGTTTGTGAACACCACCTTTTTACTGTCAGATTCATAGTCAAAAACCTCACCACCTCTGGTTAAGTGCTTCAGTTTACATTATTTAAAAACTACCCATTACTTTCTGTTCTTCGTGACTTAGACTGTAGTACAAGGGCTGATGCTAAGCTAAGGAAAACTGATTTAAACACGTTATAAATGTTCTGTCTCTTATTTCCTATACCTAGCAAGCAGGGCATCATTGCACAGGAAAGGGATACTCAGTGTTGCACATGGATATAAGGAAATCCATGGTAGGCAGCCTAAACCACCCCAACAGAGTCTGTCAGTAACAGGGGAAGCCACTAGTTCAGGTACACAGCTAGGATCAAGGGTTAATTTTTTTAAATGTAACCAGTGGGGCATGTGGCATATAGATGTCCATGGAGGCAAGGTGGGGAACAAAAGTTGAAGGAGCCAGCAAGTGGGAATAACAGAACACCAGTGGTAAGTTGTCTGGAGACAACAGGGGTACCAAACTACCAGCAGAGTTTATATCCAATCTTTTTAGATGGAAAACAGGCCACTGCCAAGAGAGACACAGCCTCTGATATAACCATTGCAAAGCATGCAGTGGTTAAAAAGGAACAGTACTTTCTTGGGCAGTCCACTCCAGTCAGAGCTTCATGAGGGATCCCATTCCAAATGCCTTTGGCCAGGGTTCACCTTGACTGGGAGGGTAGAAAAGGAAGCAAGCAAGTAGGTGTGTTTGGGTATATCCCTGCAGATGTCTTGATAAGGAATGATTTTGATAATGCAGTACCTCGTGTGCATCCAGTGAAACACAGTCAGGCTTGGAGACAGGCATGTGGGTCTGGCAGCCTGGGGGGGGGACCCAGACAGACCGCACACCTGAAGCCAGGACTGGTGATGTGGCTACTTCAGCAAGGGAGCTATCCTGTAGCAGTGAGACTGAATGTGACTCACAGATGCTGGTGGGTACTGATGTTCCCTTGGACAGAGTGACTGCAAAGGTAGAGGTGAGTAGTAGTACCCAGACTGTCAGTGAGGCACTGCTGTCAGAAGAGACCAAACTTTCTGTGGAAGAGGAGTTAGGAAAGGTTACAAAGAGACAGTTGAGACAGGCTTAGCTGTCAGACCCTACACTGAGAGGCTTGAGGGAGGTAGCTGGGGAGGCACCTGATTCTCAAGAAAAAGGGGATTCTGTATACTGGAACAAAGAGTTACTGTATATATAGAGTGGATCCCTGAGGGAGGGCTAGAAGGTGAGGTAATACAGCAGTTGGTAGTGCCCAGAACCTGCCATCTGGCACTTCTAGCCATAGCCCATGACATTCCCTTTGCAGATCATATGGGCAGAAAACATACCAACAGACAAATTATGCAGAACTTTTATTGGCCTGGGATTTCCAGGGATGTAACAAGGTATGGCAGGACCTGTGAGCAGTGCCAAAAGATAGGCAAGGCAGGATACAAGGTCAAAGCTAATATGATGCCTTTGACTGTGATTGAGGAGCCATTTTATAGGGTAGCTGTAGATATTTTGGGGTCTCTGAGTACCTGAAGTTCCAGTTGGAAGAAGTATATCCTGGTGGTAGTAGATTATGCTAATAGATACCCTGAGGCAGTGGCTCTGTCCTCCACCAAGGCAGAGAAGGTGGGAAATGCTTTGCTAGACATTTTCAGCAGGTTAGGTTTCCCAAGCAAAATACTGACTGACAGAGATGACAATTTCATGTCAGACCTCCTGGCTTGTCTGTGGGAATGCTTTGGGTTGAAGCACCTAAAGACCATCCCCTACCACCCCCAGATTAATGGTCTTGGGGAGAGGTTAAACTCTACTCTAAAAACCATGCCAAGGGCATTTGCAAACCATTTTAAGAGGTAGTGGGACAAATATTTGCCCCATCTATTGTTTGCTTACAGAGAGGTGCCCCAGGAATCCACAGTTTTTTCACCCTTTGAGTTGATGTATGGGCATAGGGTGAGTTGACCTCTAGATTTGATTTGTAATGACTGGGAGGGTGAGTGTGAATCCCACAAGCAGTCTGTTGTGGCATATGTCCCAAACCTCAGGAAAGGCTTTGGGAGCTCATGGGCTTGGCCCAGACGAACCTGGCAGGAGCCCAACAGCAGAAAAAGGTCTGGTATGACAGAAATGCTCAAGCCAGAGAATATGTTGTGGTACAGCAGGTGATGGTTCTCATTCCTGTCAGACACAATAAACTACAGGCAGCTTGAGAGGGACCTTCAAGGTGGTAAGGAAGGTCAGTGATGTTAACTACATGGTAGAACTGCTAGGCAAGAGGCAGGGGCACAAATTGTACCATGTTAACATGATGGAGCCTTACCATGATAGAGAGGCCCTTGTGCTAAGTATTTGCAGTAGGAGGCAGGAGGAGCCTGAAGGGAATCTATGGCTACAGGGAGCCAGCAAGCAAAATCCTAAATTACTATTGTGGAGCCTTGCAGGCATATGATATGACAGTGCAACACTATAATGAGGTCAGCAATGTAAAGGCAGATGAAATCTGTCGCTTTCGTGTTGATACATGAATAATGAGTCTTCATGGCTTCTGTTTAAGCAGCTTTATTTTATACACATTACTGTAAAGCTTATTTGACTATGACTAAGTGACTTTTATACAAACTAACTGCTGTGATCATACATGCTTGCACACTGGCTGCTTCATCAAAATGGCACTAGAAATTGCATGTGTCTGGAATATATACATGCACACAGCCTCGCATGCTTCCTTAAAAACATAGCACACACACACTACACTCTGATCTACATCCTCCCTCTTTGAGAAATAGATTATGCAATTTGTCATGAGATATTTAGCATGCAGAAATCACAAATAATGTAGAGACATGCATTATACAATACTAAGTACACATCTATATACAATCAAGTCCACGTTGCTGTGTATTTCACACTGGGTTTAGAAACTCGTCCATATCATGTGACATAAAATTGAGAATAAGTTTTAGCAACTGGAGCAGTCTCTGCAAAATGGTTGACCTGTGGAATGTTTGAATTACTCTCTGGAACAGAATCAGACTTTTGAACACAAACTGGTCTGGAAACAATGTCTGACTCAGTCTTTGATTTAGAGTCTGCATCACAGATACAATGTTGTGATTGCAATGGTGATGATTCTGGTAGAGGAAGAAGATGTCTGCTATTCCTCCTATACTCTCACCCTCGGAGCTTACCCAGTAAGATCTCCGCTCAGCACATATGTCTGTTATCTGTCGTATTCGATCAAAACCTTTCATTGTCTGGATTTGTACTGTCTCTCCTTTCCTCAATGAACAAAGAAATCTGCTTGAGCTGTCATAACTAGATTTCTAGGTATTATACTTCTTCAACAATTGAGCACCAATAGTTTTATTGTTCTTAGAGTTAGCCTGCAACAAACTTGATGAAATAGGTAGCGTAGTTCTAGTTTGTCTGGAAAGTAGTCTCTGAGCAAGTGAGCCAAGAATATCATCAAGAGGTATGTTTCTGAGATTAAGTAAATTCAAGAATATTGTCACGTTTTGACTTTTCAAGTAATTGCTTTGCACTCTGTACTGCACGTTCAGCTAGACCATTGGATTAAGGACATTCAGGACTATTTGTGACATGTAAAAAGCCCCATTCTCTCACCAATTTCCGAAACAACTGGCTAGTAAATAGAGTACCATTGTCAGAATATAGATTGTGAGGACTACCATGAACTGAAAAATGACATTTAAGCTTAGTGATAACAGCTGTTGAGGTTAAGTTTGGTAGCAGATCAATTTCAATCCAGTTTGAGAAAGAGTCTACCAAAACCAAATAGTGTTGATTATTCCATTCAAATATACTGTATCAGTTGCAGCAGTAGACCAGGATAGTTCAGGTATTGAATTTAGCTGAAGTGGTTCCTTTTGCAAATGTTCTCTGGTATTACTGCACATCAAACAAGAAGAAAGAACACTATCAATGTCTTTGGATAATGAAGGCCAAAATACTAGTTCTCTAGCCCTTTTCTTCGTGGATAATAAACCTGGTGGCCACAATGCAAAATCTGAATATATTCATGCTGTAACGAAGCAGGAACAATTTTAGGACCTGTGAAAATGATGCCATCTTCCATCAATAATTCATCTCTGTAGGGAAAAATTGCACCTCAGGTATGCAGTAAATTGTTTTGACGGCCATCTGACATTGATGTAGTGATTGAGCTTTTGTGAAATTCAATCAGCCATAGTGTGATCACTCATCTCATCAAGTCTAGTGGTGGAAAAATTGCACACTGACATTACATCAAAGTCAAACTGTTCAGTATCAAGCAGTTCTGTTGTACTTATAGGCGATCTGGATAAAGTATCAGCCAGATAAAGCAATTTACCTTTAGTGTTGACCATTTTGAAACTGTACTTTTGCAATTTGAGCATCATTCTTTGTAATCTCTCCAGAGCAGTATGCATAGGTTTCTTCAGAATAGTAACTAGAGGCTGATGATCAGTTTCAAGCTGAATTGTTCAACCATAAATACAGTCATGAAACTTGGAACATGCAAAAACTATGGCCAAAAGTTCTTTCTCAGTTTGAGCATAATGTATCTCATTTTGAGTAAGTGTCCTAGATGCATAGGCTATTGGTCTGCCCTCTTGTAGAATAACTGCACCAAGACCAAAATTAGAAGCATCACAAGACAGGACAACTGATTTATTCATATCATAGTACCTTAACGTGGGGGGGGGGTCACAATTTTCTGCTTAAGATCATCAAATGCCCTCTGATGATGTAACCATGACCATAAGACGTCTTTCGTGTTAGCTCTCTTAATGGTGCTGTCAACTCACTGAAATCTGATATAAACTTGCCCAAATAGTTGACTGTGCCCAGAAAATGCTGTTGATTCTGCATATTATCTGGTTCTGGCATTTCTAAAATAGCTGTTTGTTTGGTTGGGTCGGGTTTTAAGCATGTACTTGTAAACAAATGTCTTACATAGGTCACTTCTGGAAGTCTAAATTTGTACTTCAGAGGATGGAGCTTCAAATTTACTTCACGTGCTCTATCTAGAACTTTCTTGAGGTTTCTGTCATGCTCTCCGTTGCCATTGCCTTCAACTAGTAGATCGTCTACTATTATGGCACAAGGATAACCTGAAAAAATTTGTTCCATTGCATACTGAAAAACTTCACTTGCAGAATTTATTCCAAATGGCATCATTAGACATCTGTATCTGCCAAACAGGGTACTAAAAGTAGTTAGAAATGAGGATTTGCGATCAAGCTTCACTTGCCAAAATGAACTCTTTGCATCCGAAAATGAAAATAAAGTAGCATTTGGTATTAGAGCTGCAACTTCCTCTACTGTGCGTATTGGATGATATGGCCTCATTAATGCTTTGTTCAAATCTCTAGGGTCAATGCATGTTCTGATTTCATCTGAGTCTTTCTTGTGAGCTGCTACCATGGATGACACCCATTCAATTGGTTAGACTGGACAAATCACAGCTTGCTGCACCATCTTGTCCAACTGAGCTTTGACTTTATCTTGCATAGCTATAGGAACTCTTCTTGCTGGCCTGCCCACTGGAGTGACTTTGAGGTCTAATTCATAGAATACACAACTGGAAGCTTGGCCAACTAGTCATCAAAAACATCAGCATACTCTGAGAAAATGGCTTCTGCAAAACTTGAACTTGGAACTGCACTCACCTGGTGAACTTCCTTAGCAAAAGAAAGCAGATTTTGAGACCTAATAAAGATTGCACTGGTCATCAGACTACATGGAATAATAAGTTGTAACACTTCTCAGCCAAATAACATGGAAGTATTACTGAACCTTCGGTTTGAATTTCTTCACCTCCATACACAACAAGCCTCGCACTGCTGGTTACATTGAGTGGTTCGCTGATTCTTACTTTTGCAAATGTATCTGCTGATATAACATTGCATTTTGATCCAGTGTCTGCTTTGAGCTCTGTGGATTTCTCATTGATCCGAACTGTGCAAAACACTTCACTCTTTGTTAATAAGTTTACTGCATCAACTCTTTCTCCCAGCACTGATATACCATGTATGTAGAAGGCTGATTGTTTTGGCTCTACTTGATCAACTTGTTTTCTTATACTACCTTTCTTTACAACTGTGTGAGTCTTTCTTGATTTGCAAAACTTTTGAAAGTGGTTCCAGTTTTTTATACTTATGGCACTGCTGACCATGTGCTAAACATTTCTCTCTTTTAGATTCATAATTTGCACCACAGTTTCGACAGTTAACAATAAGGCTAGACTTAGGTTTTGCTGACTCATGCTTATATGGCAATGAGATGGCGGCGGAACTTGCATTTCTCCTGGAACTTTCTGGAATACTTGGCACCTTCTTTGGAATTCCTAAAGTTGCTCTTTGCTTATGCCTGTTTCTGCTTGCCATATGTTGCTGTCTACATTTGCAGCGGAACTTACAGAAACCATACTTTTGTCATTCTTAAGCATGTTTGTGTGCCTTTCTGTCACCTCATGGATCTGACAAATGTCAAGTCACTTTCACAAAGCAAAATCTTCCTCACTGCAGCACTATTAATGCCACATACAGGTCTATCCTTTATCAGCTCATCTTTGAAGTCACCAAACCAACGCATTTTGGCTTTGTTCCTCAAGTCAGTTGTATACGCTGCAGATGTTTCCCCTGGCTTCTGATTCCTTGTGTAAAAGAAATGCCACGCTAATGTAATGTTCGTCTGGGGGTTGCACATTTCTCTGAACTTACATTTTAAACACTCTGGATCTTCTCTAAATTCACCTTGTACAACAATATGGCAGTCAGCACATTCACCTTCATACATTGCTGGTGCATATACAAATGATCACTCTTTTTCTATAGCCTCAGATCCTGCTAAATTCAACAAAATAAGTGCGCTTCTGCATGTATCTTTATCTGCATAAGCTGCTTGTATAAAAATATCATACTCATGTTCAAATATTCTCCAGTTCTCTGCAATATTCTGGTCAAAAACATGCGGATGTGGTTTTCTAAATCCATCTGCCATATTAACACATACCACCAAAGGGCCTTGCAAATACGTACAAATACACACACACACACACATTACATATATATATATATATATATATATATATATATATATATATGGGTCCCCTACACATGGTCGGGTCGAAATGCCACAAAGTTGAAACCCATATGGCCAAGACCATATGTTCGACTTTTGGAATCCTGGCCATGTGTAACGGACATCTCCGTGCAGTGCAGAATGGGAATATTTCCATTTCCGCACTGTAGTGCGATCTCAGAGTTGGTATATTAAAGTTTTGGGGGGCATGGGGGCATAGCCCTCCTGCTAACAATTAGAAAATCTGTTAATGTTGTGTATTTTTGCGGAAGTTGAACATATAGTCTCGGCCATATGGGTTTCGGCTTTCTGCAATTTCAGTCATGTACAGTAGACACACACATATATGTATATATATATATATATATATATATATATATATATATATATCTATATATACATGGTTACCTATCAAAACATCTACTCCTCATAACATCTAAACTCAAAACATCAAGACCATAACATCTAAACTTCAAAACATCTAAAAGTCATGACATCGAATCTCAAAGCATTAAAAACTACACAGCAACTATAAATAATATCCCACACACTGTTTACTATGTTTCTGCAGGGGGGCAAGCCCCTCTGCACCTCCCAAGTGAGGGGGCTGTGCCCCCACAACTCCTGTAAATTAAATATACCAACTCCAAAATCTCACTACAGTGGAGAAAAAGGTTAATTTCCTCACCCCACTGTAGTGCGATCTTGGAATTGGTATATTTACTTTACGGGGGGGGGGCAGAGCACACTGGCACAGCAATGGTGAACCAACTGGCTTATTTTATGAAAAATAAGGGAAATGTAAATGAGCTGTTAAGTCAGTGAATGTTACCCCACATTGCTGAGTAGGATTAGAGTTGATGGGTCTGGGACAGAGCCTTTGTCCATTAGCTCAGTGAAAAGAGGGGAGGCCTCCAGGCACTGCCATAAAAGCTCCAAATGTGTATTATAGCAGTCTGCTAAAGTCCTGTCTCAAACTTCAAAAGGAGATATTGTGGAAACCTAGAGTCAGGTGACCTGATGAGGTCATTCTGCAAGTCGTCTTGGATATTATATTTTACAGAAAGTAATCTCAGAATATAGAGTATTCTGTTTGGGCGTCTGACTAGAAAGACTGCTCATGTATTTCATCTTGCCTTGCCAAAGTAGGTTACTAGGGAACAGTAAAACTCTATTAGATTCAATCAGAAATATAGTGAAGCTTAGTTTAGAGATTGTTTTTCTTTATTTGTATGTGTTTTCCCATCAATGTTGTTTTCAATATTTCTGTGATTTGAACTCTGCGGTTTTTTGTGGATATCTATTTAGTATTTTCTTGTTCTTTTATTATTTATTATTAAATATATTTATTATTAAATATATTTAAACTTTTCATTGTGGTTGGTCCTTTTTAGAAAGTAGTAACCTTTGAGAGTACTTATATTTATTTGGTGACACTGTGTGGGCCACTCCAGAAAGCCTAGCCTTCTAGGTGAACTACTACCAGTTGTATTAATATTAATATTAATATTACACAGTGGTGCTGCAGTAGCATTGTCACCTCACAGCAAGACGTTGTCCCGTTCGATTCTCAGCTAGAGCGTCTTCTGTGTGGAGGCATGCGTGAATGGGCGTGCCTTCGTTGAAGGTTGTGCGTCAGGGCTGGTAACTCGGCACATAAAAATTCACTACCAAACATTAGTGGACCGGAGTTCCGCTGTGGCAACCCCTAACCGGGATAAGCCGAAAGACACAGCAACATTAATATTATACAGTATAATTGAACACCCTTTGTTAAGAGCCCATACTGACTGGTGGCAGTGATAACTACTTTATAGTCTGGGCAGAAGGAACATAGCTAGTAAATCAGTGCCAGCCTTTCCCAGGTGTGTGTGTGTGTGTGTGTGTGTGTGTGTGTGTGTGTGTGTGTGTGTGTGTGTGTGTGTGTGTGTGTGTGTGTGTGTGTGTGTGTGTGTGTGTGTGTGTGCGTGTGTGTGCGTGTGTGTGCGTGTGTGTGTGCGTGTGTGTGTGTGTGTGTGTGTGTGTGTGTGTGTGTGTGTGTGTGAGTGTGTGTAAAAATTAAATCTTAAAGAGTGTATGTGCCAGCTACTTGGGGCAGGGACAAGAAGCACTGGGTTTAAGGTGCTGGAGGAATTGGCTTGGATACTCAGATGAGGACCTAATCCTACAGCTGTACCAGTGGGGAGTCTTACTGGGGACCTGGAGGGAGACAGATAAGGAGAAATCCAGACCCCAGACTGAGTGTGTTCCGTGTGTGCTCTTAAGGGAGATTATACTTGATGCAGAGAGGTCTGTGTCTGGAAATGCTGTGTGTTTCTGTTTATATTCCAAGTGCATGTCCCTTTTCCAGTGTTAGTGGTGAGGATTCAGGCTCCTTGAATACTGGCCCAGCATGGGGACAACACATAGTGGTGCCCATCACATAATGGCAGCAGTGGTGGGCATTACATTTTGATTTCACAGCAAGTTATAAAATGAAATATCACAGTCCACTTCAAAGATGTAGCTGTTTAAATCTGTGAAAAGAAAACAGACATCAAAATGCAAAAAGTTAAGAGATGCATGTTGAGATCCTGTGTATTGGTAGTCTGTTCTGGGCTGTTGTAACTAAGCCCCTTTCCCTTACTGGTGGAAAAAACTGGTGTAGCTACTTTTGTTGTGGGGAAAGAAAAGCATGACAGCTAGGAGAAAGATGGTGTAATGCTTTCTGCAAAACAAAATGATCTAGTGTTGCCTGTGGAGCATAGCTAAATATATAAAATGTGCATAAGCATTTAAGACTGGTCTTTGATTTATTTTGTATTTGGTTAGAAGAAATTGAGGTGATTACCTATGTTTATTATCTGCAATGTCTATCTGTTATCTTCAAGGGACTTATAACAGTAAGGGTTTAGTACTCTTAAGCTAGAAGTGATAGATTTACTTATCTAGCTTAGTTAGATGATTTCTTTAAATATTCCTGCTTAACTTAACTATGTGTTATTTTATTCATCTATAAGCATTTTTTCATTACTCTGCACATTTAACATGTAGCTGCAAGTTTGATCTGAGTAGGGTTATCATTTACCATTGTAGTTTAACAGTTTGTGGCTCCCATCTCCACTTAACTAAATCATCTGGATCTACAACCAGTGAAATTATTAAGGTGTATGATTTCATATTTAGCTGAATCAACAGCAGCAAGTAACTGGAGGTCCCTGTGTAACCAGGTTAGTGACCAAGGATGCCGGAACCATAGAGTGAAGGGGAGGGAGCACCCTCCCCAATTTTGCAGCTGCAAGACCCGTCTCTTGGGGAAAAATGAATCAACATGGATTTGTCTTCTTCAAGGATGTGGTTAAAGGAGGGCCCATGCGTGCATCGCACGCTAACATGGAAAGCACACAGAAGTTAATACTAGCTGTTCCATAAGTGTGTGTGATCACATTTGTACCTAAGAGTTATGCTAGAGTTATGTTGGCCCCCCTGAGTGCAGTAAGAAGAGTTTTCCTTTGCTTATTTGTGATGCAACAGTTACATTTACAGTACAGTTTCTAAAGAGAGTTATGTGTGCGTGTGTCAGCAGTTTTATTGCTCTGGTTCCTCGAGTGGTGTGATTCAGTTTTCAAGGAGTGTGTGTGTGTGTGTGTGTGTGTGTGTGTGTGTGTGTGTGTGTGTGTGTGTGTGTGTGTGTGTGTGTGTGTGTGTGTGTGTGTGTGTGTGTGTGTGTGTGTGTGCTTGTGTGTGAAATGCTGCAGTTAGGTATACCTTAATGGTTAGTGTTATTCAGGCATTACATTAGGTACAAGAAACTAGCCTGAATTCTGTAGCCATGCCACCACTTGTGATTCAGGGAGTTCAGTCAATAGCTCTCAACAGTCCAGATTTTGACAGAATATTTGGCTTGTACTTTTGGTCTGTTCCTCTTAAAATTTCTGGTTTTCTGGCAAATCGCTGAGAACTGAATTCACTAAATAATGATAGCCCTTTAAGTTTCAGTCTTCCTATCTTTCAGGAAACACATGGTAACACAAAACACTTTATTTTAGCAACTTTCTAAGATTATACAAGCAATATTTAAAATGTGCCCTTAGTTTTGGGCTTTTGTCCCCCCAAAATAAATGTTGGCTTTTTACAGATTTCTTGTGCTGCAAAGTTGAGAGATTTAGTTGAGTGTCAAGTGGATATTACAAGGAGCTGAGAGCTTCAGAGGAAGAGAAGTTTAGTGCTACTTATGCTAAGTGGTTTGTATTGTTAGTAGCACATCAGGTAGTATACTTGCTTTTGATGCAGAAGGGTTTGGGTTCTACTCCCATAGGATCATAGGAGGTTACTAGGCTAATGGCTCTGGGGCCCTTCCAAGCCTAGCCAAGAGTTTATCCCCAAAAAGAAACCTCAGTCAGCACCTGTCACCCCTGTCACTGAGGGACACAGGTGGAACCCCTGGGAAAAATTTGTGGTTTCCCATCCACACGTTAAGGTTGCACTTGAATAGGGTCGATGGGGTACTGTGTTTGACGTGTATGGGAAGTCTATTCCAGAGACAGGGCAGCATCTGGGAGACAAACTTGCCTCTCCAGCAGGTTTTGTTGAAGTTGCATATTAGATTCCGGCCTTTTGAGCAGGTAGTGCATGAGAAGTTAGACTTATGGATATGGAGCATCTCTAGTAGGCCAGGGTCCAAGATTGCCTTGTAGGTAAGACACAGATCACCCTTGAGCAATCTATATGATACCGAGTAGAGTGATAGTGATTTGAGCCTGTCTGCATAGGACAGGTGTTGGAGGCCATGGATTCTCTTTGTGAGGTATTTCAGTGTTTGGAGAGGTATATCCCAAACAGGGCATTATACTCAATTATTGGTCTAATGAGGGAGGAGTATAGAGAGGTAATAACCTCCTTTTTTTCCTGGATGCAATCCCTTTACTTATGAGATGAACCAAGTAAAAGTATTTTTCTGACCACTGCCACTACATGATGGTCGAATGTGAGGTTGTTATCAACCTGAGTGTCCAGGTCTCTCACCACAGGTTGTGTGCTTAGGGGGATGTTGTTTATGTGGTAATCAATAGGGGTCATGTTTTTGCTGAATGGTATGATGACACTTTTTTTGCATTTAGCTTGAAGCCATGGCTTTGGAAACAGTCATTAGTCGGTGTGAGACCCTCTTGCAGTATGTTAACATCATTTGGGGAGTCAATGACAGCACCTGACTTACAGTCGTCTGCAAAGCTGATAAACCGCAGGCCTTTTGTTTTTGCCTGGACCTCTGAGAAATAGATGCCAAACATTAGGGGTCCCAGGACAGATCCCTGGGGAACTACAGTAGTGACAGGTCTGCTATCAGAGGTGGCAGTGCCTATTTTGACTTTGAGGGTCCTGTCAGTGAGCCAGTTGGCCACCCACCTGATGAGATAGGAATTTATGCCAAGTTGTGTTAGTTTTTTGATGATATTCAGGTGGGGGGTTGTGTCAAAGGCCTTGGCCAAGTCAAGGTAAACTATGTACTGACTTTCCCCTCATCCAGGGCCTTGGTGACAGTCTCAAAGACAACAGCCAGGTTTAACAGGCAAGATCTGCCCTTGATGAATCCAAACTGGGTGGTGTCAAGGGCTTGGAGATTGCCTATGTCCTTGTTTATGAGATCCATAATAATACAGTCCATGGGTTTACAGATCAGACTTGTCAAGCTAATGGGGTGACAGTTTCTAGAGTCAGTAGTGGCACCACCTTTGTGCAAGGGGATGACAATGGCAGTTCTCCACTCTGCTGGAATGAAGCCAGTACTTAGGCTGTGGTTGAATAGGGTCATCAATGGAGAAGCCAGCTCTTGCTGGAGATGGTTCAGAATGCAGCCAGGGATACTATCAGGTCCGATGGAAGCTGTGTTCATTGACTTGAATAGGGCCTGTAACACTTGCTCCATGGAGATGTGAGGTGCGGGACAAGCATCAGGGACATTGAAAGGGCCTTTAGGGGGCAGGGGGCTGAAGTTTGCACTGAACCTAGATGCTAGCAGGCTGGTTAAGTCAACAGGATCAGTGTAAGTGATACTGGTAAGCATACCTCTCAACTGTCCAGATTTTCACAGAATGTCCAGATTTTTCACCTCATATTTTTGGTCTGTTCCTCATAATATTTCTGGTTTTCTGGCAAATCACTGGGATGATCTGAGGACTGAGTTACTAAATAATGGCATACATTGAGTTTCAGACTTCAAATCCTTCAGAAGATGCATGTTAAAACAAACCCTGTTACTGGAGTAGCTTTTTAAGTTTATAAGAGCAATATTTAAACTATGTCCCTATTTTGGGCCTTTGTACCCCCATTTTGCCTGGCTATGTCCAGATATCTTGCACTAAGATGTTGAGAGGTATGCTGTTAAGTACTAATTTGGAATAAACCTGGGCTTTGCCACGGAGGTTCCTGAAGTAACTGAAGAAGACTTTATGGTTTCCGTTTGTTATGGAGGCTAGTTTTGACTCATAATTGGCATTGGAGGTTTTCACTAGATCTAATTTGCTTGTGACCGATGCACCACTCCCATAGTATACAGAAGGATCACTGATACTGTACTGTGTTGTACTTTAAAGGGGGAGGATGCTGCAGTCATGTGAATGTCCTTCTTTGGAGGAGTTACCTAGTAACTATCAACCTGTTATGTGTTTGCCATCCATTCCCTATTGCAATATTATTAGCTTACTATTTTTTTAATGTAACATAGGCAATTTATTCTTCAAGGGCAACAGGCACTTTATGTGTAGATGAAACAATAAAATATAAAGTTGTTTGCTAGCAGCAACTTCTTCATTAGTTACAAATCTCTTTATTGTGGGATTATTTATATGACTTACTTCTGCAGAGATTTTGCATATTTACAGATAATGGTAGATCGTGATGACAGAAGTTTGAGTGGCCTTTTAAGGTTGAAATTTTCTGAAATGGGTAGTTTTGTCATTATTGGTTCATGCATTTTGTTTCATTGCTTACTAGAAGACTGTTCAAAACTACAAATTTAAAACACATTCTAACAAGTGGTGCTGTATTATACAAGGAATATAATTTATTACAATTAGGAAGGTGAATCAATGAATGCATATATGTATGTATGACTCTAAAAATGTGTAAGGAGCCTATGGTTTGAAAACCGCCTAGAAGTAAGCTTAGTCCTCCACTGGCCAGATGCAAAATGTGTGTGGGTTTACATTCTGTTTCAATTAATGTGATTTTCAAAGGCAGAGAAATTTAGCGCTCATGCTAAGTCTGTTTTCATTGCAAGACAGTATTAGCTTAGCAAATGGCTCAGTGTTGTTCGGAAACTCAGGTGTCTATCATTATTTAAGTTTTGCAAGTCTCATAAATTTGCCAGAAAATCACACATATGAGGAACAGACCAAAAATATAACACAAAATCAGGGACAGTCAAACATATGCTCTGATCTCTCAACCTCTTAGGACAAGAATCAGGAGAAAGTGTGAAAAGCTCAAAATCATGGGCTAATTTTACGCTTTACTCTTGTCACCAAAGCAATGGATGAAGGTAAAACAAAGGAAAAGGAAAAGCCAAAGGGCTTTGGCCGACTAAGTTTGAGATTACTGCAAGCTAGGAGCAGTTATTGAATCCCAAAATGACTTAACCAGCATGCAGGAAGGTTTGTCCCAAACAATAGCTGGTGCCAGAATCATGATTTGAAACTAAACTCCAAAAAATACATTATTGTATCCTTTGGGAAGTCATCTGCTCTAGGGAACTGCCAAATTGACAATGCCCTCTGAGAACTCACCCAGTTGTTTGGCATTTGGGAACTTGTATGTACAGTGACCTAACTTTTGACGAGCATGTGCCCAGAGTCATAAGAAAGTTTTTCTATGTTGCACAGCTTATAAACAAATTGATTGTGACTAGATCTAGAGATGTGATTGTCCCCCTTTACAAAGCCTTCATTAGGTCAATTATTTTGTATAATGCCCACTTTGGCATGTATCTGTCCAGACCCATGCAACAATTAGAATACCCACAGAGATACCTTACTAAAAGGATGCAAGTCCTAAACAATAGGTCTTGCATAGACCACCTGAAAGATTTATCACTATATACAGTATCCTACAGATTGCTTAAAGGTGATGTGTCTGGCATACAAGGCATCCTCTGACCTAATATAGATGACCTACTGAACATGAGCAAGTCAAATGGCATCAGAAATACTCTGTCCAGGTATGTAAACTGAATGTCGTGAAGAGATAGATATATATCACAGAGGCTACCACTGTTCCAGAACAGACTATCCATTCAAGTAAAACAAATCTCATCCCCGTCCATATTCAAATGCAACTTGGATCTAAGGATGGGTAATAGAAAATGTAATCCAGGATTGCCCCTCATGCCACTAATAGATAGAGGCAGTTCCTAAATAGTGCATCACTTTCATGGGTCCCCTCAAATTATCTGTGGTATGATCACAGTTATTCTCACTAGGGCTAATATACAATTATTAGCCATGGGATAGGTAAGACCAATCAGGAAATGTTAATTCAAGCACCAAGAGGGAAATTGGCTAAGCTTAAAATGACCTCCAAGTGAACCTATGTTGTGGCAGTAAATAGTTTAACAAAATTGCCATTTTTAGATCACTAACTGCCCCTCTAACCCTCCACACCCCCAGCCTTCAACAGCTTTCGGCGCCTCTGTTAGTGACAGTACTAGCATGGCAGAAAGAAAGCTGTGGAGAATTGGAGAATTATGCCAGTCTTTCCTAGGAATTGTGTGAGTGTGTATGTTAACTCATTAGCATCTATGTAGTATGGAATGTCACACCTTTAACAGTTTACACGCATCCTTCATTCCAGAGCATTTTCTGAAAAATAAATTTAAAAATCATGAAAAATAAAAGCTGTTAAAACTGTCCAAAGAGCAATTGTATCAGTAAGAAATGTTATTTGCAGTGATAATAGTCAGTGCATTCATAGTCTTTCCCATAAATACTTTAATATATTATAATGCACACAACTCTTAAATTATATTTTTTCTAAACTTTAACAAAAAAAGTCATATCTTGAAAACTATACAACCTATGTATATATTGTTAGAACACATTTATTAACCAGACATAAACATTCAAATGTCAACAGATATTCCTCTATAACTGCATGTTTATTGAGATATTTACAGAAATATAAAACATGTTTAATTGTATAATTAGCAACAGATATAATATTGGAGATCTCTCTCTCTCTCTCTATGTGCAGCTTACCATGGAAATATCAAATACATTTTTCTTCATTAACATCTACCCCAGGAATCAGCAAGCTCTGCACGGAGTACCTGAATAGTTCCAGAGCTGCTGCATGCAATATGGCCAATGAGCGATCAAGGATCGAGCCCATACCTCTAAACTGTCCCTAATTTTCAGGGATGTCCCTGATTTTTACTCAAATTTTTGCTCTGTCCCTCTGAATCCCTCCTAAAACTACTGACTTTGGGCAGAAAGGTGGTGAATTACACTTAATGAATAATGACAAAAATTAAGAGTTATACACTTCTTTTACTTCAGAAAAGGTGTATTAATTCATATGCTCTGATTCTCTCAATGTTTCAACTTAATAGCACTAATATTTTAAAAGTGTCCCTGATTGTCCCTGATTTTTACTTGACTTTTCCCTGATTCTGTTCAAATTTGTCCCTGATTGGTTGAGAGGTCTGAATTCGAGCCCCCAAGATGTGAACAAGCGCTCCTACACTATTCCCACATGGACACCACTGCCATATGCTAATTACCTCATTTGCTGGTGAAGACCATGAAAATGAGGTGAATTAGTGATTCAGGAAGCAGGCAGGCATCTGTGCAGGAATAGTGTAACCTGCAGAAATGTATTTGGTTACTAACCAAATACATTTCTGCAAATTACAAAAGGGAGGCATGACAGCTCAAATGAAAGCATGTATTCAATGTAGTAGGCATGCCAATGGCAAAATATATGGCCATTGGCATGAAAAATAGGTGAAATGTTATAAAAAACAAGGTTTTTTTGGCCAATCTCGGCCGTTTAAGCATAGGGCAACGGTGCACAAACAGGATCGCCACAAAAATAAAAAAAAGGGGGGAAAGAAGCTATTATACCCAAATCTGCATTTTGCCATAATAGTCAATGGCATGCATAAAACAACAATACCAGGGAATAGTGGTTACTAAGGGGGAAGGCTCAGTGTGAGTATGGTAACTAAATTAGCATTCTGGTTTATGCAAAGGAGGGGAGTGATACTGAATCACAGATTTCCCCTCGGTGTTAGCTTGCACCCAAATGTGTAAGTGCAGCAACACCATTGTATAAATAGAAGAAGTGGATGACCTCATAAGGGGATGTGTCATGCATGCTGTAAGCTTATTGGAGCTCTGTGGCCCGTGTTTGCCCTTAGCTAAGCACAGCTAAGGAAGGGGGTGTGTCTTGCATTGTTGAGCACTGTTTTCTTTGCTTAAACGGGTGTGCATGCCACACACAGAGTATTAAAAAAAAAGAAAAAAGAAACAGGAAATAGCAACACTGTTCACATCTGAGCACTGGGTATGCACAGCACACCTCTGGGCTTAAACACGAAGGCAATGGGAAGGGAAAACAGCACTAGGAAGGCAATCAAAGAGAACTAGCATAGCTAGCAGGTGAAATGTATCAGAATCAGTCAATTACATAGGCAGCAGCCCAGCACACTACTATAAACTATGCAAACACCTTTCAGTATGTTTTTTCCCACAAACTTTACACCACCGTTGTACACAGATGGGGAAATTGTACCTGACCAAACTAACAAAATGTTAGGGGCTACTGTTGCTCTCATACATCAATATGTGCAAGTGGCTGAGGGTGGTGAGGATGTGAACGTTGATGACCATCCCACAGTGAGGAGGAGGAGAAGAGTGTACAGACCCAGGGTAACCTACCAGGGGCTACATGAGCTGGAGATAGTGGAGCACTATAGGGTGGACAGGGACATTCTACAGCAAATTGTTGAGCTGTGCTGGCCCCACCTCACACACAGAACCAGCAGAGGGGAACCCATACCAGTGGATACCAAGGTATGTGTAGGTTTAAGAATACTAGCCACAGGTACTTCCAAAGGCCAACTGGGGATATCATGGGGATCTCACAGGCATTAGCATCCAGGGTACTCCACCAGTTCCTGGATGCCATGTCAGCACATGCCAGTGAGCACATATATTTCCTCAACACCTGTGAGGTGTTGACCAGCAATATGCGTCTCTTCCACCAAATAGCAGAATACCTTGAGGTAGTGGGTGCTATAGACTGCACGCACATACACATTAAAGCAGCACCCGGCGAGCAGGGTAGGGTTTACATAAACCCCAAGGGCTTCCCCTCCATCAACAGCCAGGTCTTGTGCGATTCCCAGGGCATTGTCACAAATGTGTGTACTGGCAGCCCTGGAAGCTATCATGACTCCCACATCTGGCATATGACACAGCTGTACCATTCATTTGCCAGTGGGGACATCCCATATGGCTACCTAGTGGGGGATGCTGGCTATGCACTGGAGCCGTGGCTGATGATACCCCTCAGAAATGCACACACACCTGAACAAGACCTCCATAATGAGGTACACGCACAAACCAGAATCATTATAGAGCAAGTGTTTGGAATGCTCAAGTCATGGTTCCGCTGCCTTGATATATCCGGTGGAGCCTTGCAGTACTCTCCAGCTACATGTACACAAATATTCATAGTATGTGCCATGTTACACAATATGACCCTGCAGAAACAGCTGCAGCAGGAACAGCACTGGGCAATTCCACACAGCCCCCCACCATTGCCAAGGCCATCACAGGCACAGAGTGACTCAGAGGAGGAACTACTTGAGTCTGCCCCTGTAGGCAGAAGGAGGCATCCCAGGATGCCTAGGGCTTGGCAAAGAGGCAATACATAGCACATACACTGACACGGTAGGGACCCAGGGAATGACACCTCTCTCTGACTCTCACATACAGTAAAAGGGATGTCAAACATGACACTACCTGTGCTTTACCATGTATAGGGAGTTTACTATGTGCATCCGACATAGTCAGCCCTCCAGAACTGTCTTCAATACTGGCCCAGCCACAAGGTAAGTCAATCTTCCTATCAATTACTGAATGGAGTAGTATGTTCCAATAGTTGTATTTATGGTATGGATGCAAGCATGCAAGGGAATCGGGTGGCCGAATGGGATGGCAGCAGATAGCAGACACCTATAATGGCAGCATGAAATCCATAACAAATACTAGTGTCAACATACTAGGCAATACTAGACAAGGTGACAAATCCCACCGCAGTACATGTGGTGGCCCAAATAACTGTGGGTGTCCATAAGACACATATATGCATGTCAGTGAGGCTCACATACCCACCACCTGCCTCAGACAGCAGGACAGGTGCAGATGACCATAAAGAAAGGCTGGGCTAAGGCCTCCAAATGATGGCGATGGTGAACAGCCCCCCTACAGACCTATACAGACAGACTACAACAGGTCTGGCAGTTGTATGTTAGTTCTGAAGGGTAAGAAGTTTGAATCTGAAATCAATAAAACCTAAGATCTGTACTCTACTGATATGCCTCCAATCTGCATGGTCAGAATACAATATGAAATGGAAGCCAACAGAGTACCTGAAATACCAGTACAGTCATAGCAAATGTTTAAATTCGTCAGGTGTGCCCCCCCCCCAATCCTATATAGAAATGCAGTAACATGTAAGCATGAGGAGTAATATCAGTGGAACACAGATTGCCCAAGCTGGCCCAATCTACAGGATAGATGGTTGCATGTGTACAATATGCAGGGGTCTGTGTGTTAAGTTGTGTGTTCAATATTCTCTGGAAGTGGTCAGCATGCAGGCATGGAGGGTTGTGTCTCAGTGGCCTATGGGCAGTACTGTGGTCGACAGGGCCAACAATTCCAGTGCCAACCACAATGCTTCTCAGCGATACCCATGTCTGCAGTCATCCATACTCACTGTCCAGATGTCACTATCTGTCAATGTCTGAAAGATGGACATGCCATGAATATGGGTCCATACATACACACAAAACACAGGTGGAAGTACCCTAGACAGAGTGCACACACCTTTGGAATTGAACATACAGGTTAGCAGCACATTACTTGTCCATGTAGTATGGAATATTGGTGTAGTCTGGCCAATCACTGGCAGACCACGTAAAAGACACAGTTATAAAGTAATGAGAGACTGCCTATGTCCATGCACAAGGTAGCATAAGGGGAATGTCCCAGGTATATCTGTGAGTCACCTGCAAGTCAGCTCCACAGTCAGCTCCACAAGTACAAATATGACTCTGTCATTGTCCATGTTGGTGTGAATGACCTGAGACGTACCTCCCTGGACTACATGAAAAGAGACATGGAGGAGCTCTCCAATCTTATAGCCCAGGCAGGTATGACCCTAGCCCTGAGTAGCATCCTGCCATCACACAGAATGATACCACAGTACAAGGACAAAATGATTGACTTCAACTATTGGCTAAGCTTCTGGTGTCATTCTAAGGGAATCCAGTATCTGTCTGCCTGGGATGACATGATTGACAGACCACGCTGCTTTGCCAGAGATGGCCTGCACCTGTCGCCCTTGGGTTTCAGGATACTGGCAAAGGCTCTTGCCACCCCTATGGTGCTTTTTTTAGGCAAGGTTCAAATGACAAGTTCACCACTGTAACAGGTACAAGCAAGTAAAATCTGAGGGTAATGCTACTTAATGCTAGAAGTCTAAACCTCAAAATGCACTCACTCGAGGCACTCCTTAAAATGGAGAACATTGACATCTGTGCAGTGACAGAGACCAGGTTCAAAGTTCCAGAGATCACCGCTGCATTACCAGGCTATAATTCATACCACACCTTTCGGCCACCAAACCCAGACCGAAACACTAAAGGAGGAGGAGTGTCCATATTCATTAAGGATATCCACACCTCCAAGCTAGTTGCTCAGCATAATGCATCCGAGATTATCCAAGTTCAACTAACTCTGGGCAAAATCGCAATCCAGATTGTAGCTTCCTACAGACCCCCCACCATGCCCCAGGATTCCCAATCCTCATTTCTTGATACACTGGAAAATATTAAGGTACAACCCAACACCCTAATAATGGGCGATTTCAACTACCCCACATTAACTGTGAAAACTACTCGTGTACCAACTGTTTTGCTCAACGTTTTCTGGAATTCATCAATTCCAATGCCTTGGATCAACTAATCCACACCCCCACCAGGGGCAGCATTATCCTAGACCTGGTCATCACCAACATGGGTGACCGGTGTTCCACACCAGAGGTCAGCTCCTCGTTGGTCAGATCCGACCACAAGCTAATCAGCCTAGATATCCACATCCCGCTCCCACCTCCCATTAGGAAAACAACCAGAAAACATTTCTCCAAAGCCAACTTCACGCTTCTTAAGATAGAAGTGGCAAACTTCATGACACCCATGCAGATGGACAATAGAGGTACGACTGCTGAATCCTACACAAATGCACTTTATAAGCACTTACACAAGTGCATGGATCATGCTATCCCTAACAGAACCAAGATGCTATCCTCCAAAAAAAGGAAGCCAATCTGGTGGTCTTCTGCCATAAACAAACTCTACAACAGAAGAAAGAAACTGTTGCAAAAAAGAGTAAAATCCCACGATTGGAGGAAGTCCCTGGTCAGCCTCAGTAAGAAGCTGAGGTCATAAAATCCTCCAAAGATAGTTATGAAAACAAAATCACCACTGATTCTAAAGACAACCACAAAGCATTCTATAGCTATGTCAAGAATCTCAATGACAACACTCAGATCTGCTCTGAGTTACAGCACAATGATACTAAATATACAGAACCAACTGATATTGCCAACATCCTGGCAGATAGGTTCAGTGCTAACTTTACCCCCCTCTCACCCCCTAAAGAGCCCATCTTTATAATGGAAGAATGCAAAGTTCCTGTAATCATGGCTGCACAGGTAAAAACCTCACTATCCAAAGCCAAGAACACAGCATCCATGGGACCTGACAACATCCCAGGCTGCCTTCTACATGAACTACAGAATGAACTGGCACCCCACCTAAGTACCATATTCAATCATAGCCTCACCTCAGGCTTTGTGCCCATTGAATGGTGCACTGTGACGGTTATCCCACTCCACAAAGGGGGGGGCACAACAGACCCCGGGAACTACCCCCCCATTAGCCTGATGAGCCTGGTCTGCAAGGCCATGGAATGTATCATCATGGAACTCATAAACAAAGACATTGGAGATCTCCAAACTCTGGACCCCACACAGTTCGGGTTTGTAAAAGGCAGATCATGTCTTCTAAACCTGATAGACTTCTTTGAAGCAGTCACCAAAGCCATAGATGAGGGTAAGGTTGTTCACACAGCCGAGCTCACCAAGGCATTCAACACCATCCCCCACTCTGGAATTATAGATAAACTCACTAAACTAGGCATAAATCCCTATTTCATAAGATGGGTTGCCAACTGGCTTACTGACAGAACCCACACTGTGAAAGTAACAGACTCCAAATCAGACTTCAGACCAGTGACAATTGGAGTACCACAGGGTTCCATCCTGGGTCCTCTCATGTTTGGTATCTACTTCTCTGAAGTATAGGCTAACACAGAAGGTATTTGGCTAACTAAATTCAGAGATGACTGCAAACTAGGAGCCATAATCGAAACTCCTAACGATGTGAGCATCCTACAAAAAGGCCTCAATGAGACAGATGCCTGATGTCAAAGCCATGGTCTCAAGCTCAATGCCAAAAAGTGCATTGTCATCCCCTTTAGTAAAAACTCTGTACCCATGAACTACCACATAGGCGGTAGTCTACTTAACACCAAAAGTGTGATAAGAGACCTTGGGACACAGGTGGACAGTAGTCTCTCCTTTGATAATCACATCGCCACAGTGGTCAGGAAATCCTTCTACATGGCACACCTCATCACAAAAGGTTTCTCATCCAGAAAAAAGCGGTCATTGTTCCCCTCTACCCATCACTCATTAGATCCATTGTAGAGTACAATGCCCCTTTTGGTATGTACCTCACAGGACATCTACAACAACTGGAAAGGCTGCAGAAATACCTCACAAAGAGGATTACTGGCCTCAAACAGATGCCATACACAGACTGACTCAAAAAATTCCAGCTTTACTCTGTCGCATATCGCCTACTTAGGGGCAATCTCTGCCTAACATACAAAGCTATGTCAAACCCAGAGCTGTTGGACATGCTCCACTTAAAGAAATCCCAATCCCTTCGAGCTACACGCTCTAGGGACCTAAACCTTGTCACCACAATAAACAGAACATGCTGGAGGGATAGATTCCTGTCGCAGAGACTTCCTATCCTCTGGAACAGACTACCTATCTATGTCAAACAGAGCTCCTCATTAGCATTCTTCAAGAAAAATCTTGATGATTGGATGGGTAATAGGAAATTCACCCCAGGGATCACTTCTGTGGTTCTGCTTGACAGAGGCACAGGAAAATAATTTTCTTGGGTGGTGAAAGCCAGGGTACCTTTTCGGCTAGGCTTGTATAGGCCCTGGGGCCAATAGCCTAGTACCTACCTATGAACCTATGAAGTAGCTTCCATATTACACATGCACTCATCTCACCCCACCATCAGCCACAAGTTTATCACAGGTCATATCCTTGCTGTTGGGAATGAGTTCAGTATGACCGCACTTCTGTATGGGAATGCCAACAGAATGCAGCATGCTGAAGAGGTGTCCTATGCAGGTGTGTTCCTAGCTGTAAGCAGCACCCCGCCTGCATCCAGACCAGTGGATCAATATGGACAGAAAGTATTGCCAGTAACACTTCGCACACTTAGTCACCCCAGGGGAATCCACTGGCTCGCAGCCTGGGAATGTATGAGTGACAGAGTGCACTGGCCTGCTACAGATGGCCCGCATCACTACCAAATGGCCTACAGTCCTCTGTCAAAGGCCTGTGCCTCACCCATAGTGCCAATGTATGGTATCACATGGGGTCCTAACTAACAACCAAACACAGTCAACAGAACACAAATGCAAGGCCATGCTGACAAATCCTAGTAGCATGCCCCCATGTCCTGCTGCAAGAACTGTGGACCAACCCCTAAATACTGCTGGGATGAAGGGATAACTATAGGGATACTTCTCAGATATCACTTGCATAATGTTAGGAAAAGGATAGAATGAAAGAGGGGGGGGTGTAGAAGCATGGACGTCATGGAGAGTGTGTGAAGTCTGAAACTCTGATGTGTGCCCATACTACCCCTGCCTGCAAACCCATTAATGGGTGGCTACAAACCTGCTCATAAAAAACAATATAAAGGGGAACTGACCAGATATATGAGTCCTGCTTCTGGGTACCCTGGGTGAATCTGTACAGCTGAAAGTTATGGCCACAACAGGATATGGCCATTCTGTTAAGTCGACATATGTACAAGAAATGGATCCTCAGTCACCATACTTCGAAGGTGCCGGACCATTTACACAGACCCATCAGCAAGTGTCTGCAGCTTCCCCTCCAGAATGGCAGGAGTGTGCAAGAATGTGTAGGCTGCGACCCACAATACTGGACTCAGCTTCATTCATCTTGCGTTTTCCTGGTAAATAACTAAGCAAATAATTAGATCTGTCAGTAGTTGATGACTTAATACATCACAGTGTAAAACAGTACATATGTCTGAATATCTCTGCTAGCACCAACCATGTAACACAAGCAGCACAGACAGCAATAGTTACAGTATCCCCCTATCTTTCATCCATTCTGACTCCATATTGTCAACCTAGCTACAGATATCCTGCAGAAACAGGTTGCTAGCTTTAGGTGTAGAACACCAAACACTGGAATGGAGTACAACCCTACCTGGAATGGATTCACACACTCAGTACAGAAGGTCATACTGGGCATGCTCCTTCACTAAATGAAGCCCATGTCTGACAACACAGTGGACTGTACATATCTGTCATTTGCAGATGTCTGTGCATACACATCAAATTGTACACCATTTATGCTTCACACACACACTGGATAGGAATACTCACACATATCTAAGGCCAACAAACTATAATCTGTCAAACATACACACAGAGACATGGAGATGAGAGAGACAGATGGTGACAGAGAGAATTCCATTATGAGGCCTGTCTCATCCACTACACATCTCATTGGTCTATATCACATGATGTGCTGATGTCAATCACTTTAAACATTCCTTTTGCTAGCCCTCAGCCCTATAGTCTCTGTGGTGCTTATGATAACTGTGTAACACTATAGTGCAAATAAGTATTCATGCAGCATTTGTAAACTCAGTCTTGTCAAATGTAAAGTTGTGTGTGAGTAAGTGTGTGTGTGTGTGTGTGTGTGTGTGTGTGTGTGTGTGTGTGTGTGTGTGTGTGTGCGTGTGTGTGCTTCCAGAGGAATGATTTATGGCCCATTCACACATACTGCACTTCCCATTGTCCATATTAGCACTCCTGCTGTCAGTCACCTTGAAATAACCCTTTGGCTAATTCTCAGCCCATAAGCTCTGTGGCATGGGTGATAACTGCATAATACTATAATGTAGCAAACTAGGTAGGTAGGAGTTTGAATCCTGCTCCTAACAACTATGAAAATATGTGTGTGTGTGTCTTTGCTGACACCTGATTTTGTGGTCTTTCACACTTACTACACTTCCCTTACCCCTCCTTTAGCACTGCTGCTGATGTCACTCACCTTCAAAAATATCTTTGGACAGCTCTCCAGCATGTAAGCTCCATGTTGTTTGTGATACTTATGTAATACTGCAGTGTAGAAAACTAGTTAGGTAGGAGTTCTAATCCTGGTCTGTGGCAACTGTGAAAATGTGTGTGTTTGTGTGAGAGTGCGTGTGTGTGTGTGTGTGTGTGTGTGTGTGTGTGTGTGTGTGTGTGTGTCTTTGTTGACACATGATTTTGTAGTCATTCACACTTACTACACTTCCCTTACCCCTCCTTTAGCATTGCTGCTGATGTCACTCACCTTCAAAGATACCTTTGGAGAACAGCCCAACATAAGCTCTGTGGCACGTGCGATAAATGTGTAACACTGTAGTAGCAATACATAGCTAGGTAAGGGTTCAAAACTCAGTACTGGCAAGTGAGTGTTCATGTCATCAGTATCCTGTGTGGGTGATGGCATGGTTGTGTAATAACAGGATCCATTGTGGCGCGGGTTTTGCTACATTATTATATTGAAGACATATATGTCCCAATGTCCACATTACAAGGCCAACAGTTGTCAAACACTGTAGAGGTTAGTGTAGACAATCCACAGCCATAAATGTCTAGTGCCATGTGCAATGACTATGTGGCAGAATGGATTAGTGAACAATATAGGCAACCCTTATAATACTCAGGGACCACTCTCCACCCACGGATAATACACAAACACACTTGGCTAGGCAGCAACCACTATATTGGTAGTTCTCCTGCAAATTGCCTCACAGATACTACACATGGTGTGATTGCAGTGGACTACATGCCTATCAACCACGACAGTGCCACTGACATCAAAAAGTACTTTGATGTGTTACATCTCCTGATGGAGTGTGTGTTATGCAGCAAGTAAAAAGACATGGAACCCTGTTCCATCCCCTCAGTAGCCCAATCAATGTGTACATTGGCCCTTTTGCCATATTCCCCACTGGACACCTGCAACAACTTTAGAGTCTGCAAACATACCCCATAAAAGGAATGCCATGCCTAATACACATGCCCTGTATGGACAGACACCAATAACTCCAATGAATCCCCATGTCATACTGTCTATGTAGGTGCAATCACTACCTCAGTTACATAGCCAGGTCTCAACAAATGAGGTCATGAATGCTACTTCTGAAGATACCAATCTGTCCACACAACATGCCCCAGAGACCTCAAGCACACTTCCACACTTCAAATAGCATGCATGTGGGATATGTGCACAACCAAGACACTGTCCATGTTATGGAATATAAATCACATACATGTGAAGCAGTGCACAATAGAAATCTGGATGAGTGGATGGGGAATGCAATACCCATCCCTGGGAAACCACTCCAGTGACTATACTCCTGAGCCACACTAGGGACTATTTTCATGTGGCCTGATGCCAGGATATTCTGTGGGCTAGCCTTGTACAGCCTTCAGGCCTGTTCACCTACTATACACCTATGAGGCAATGAACCTATGGATCTCAGTTCTGGAAAGTGTGTGTGTGCGTGCGTGTGTGTGCGTGTGTGTGCGTGTGCGTGTGTGTGTGTGTGTGTGTGTGTGTGTGTGTGTGTGTGTGTGTGTGTGTGTGAATAGTAATCCCAGTGTGTTTTTCTGATGAATATCTCCTGTGGCTGTGGTTATTAGCAATTGGAAGTGTGTTCAAACCACAACATATACCATTCTCCATTCTACAACAGATGTAAATCAGCATATACCTATGTACAACCCTCAGCCCTATAATCTGTGAGGCACATGCAATCACTGTGTTACAGACCGGGGATTTTCATGCATATACTGTACCCTGCCTGTGACATGGTGGATGTGTTACCACACTGCCATACCCCATGGTCACCACATTCTGGTGACACACAAATGCCTAGAACCAAAATGGGATATAGCGTGTGAGAACACATTCACTCATCACTTCACTTGTGGGGGGTGAGAGGGGTAAAGCTGGCACTAAATGTGTTGCCAAGACTGTGGCCAATATCTGTCGTCTCAAGATAGGTATTAGCATTGTGCAGTAACTCGCAGCACTTGTGTTTAATGCTGTGGAGGTTGTTAATGTAACTATCAAAGGCTGTTGTGACTTTTGTCAATGTCTGCTACATCTCTGCAGTCATAGATGCCCGTAGGGGATTCCATGTGGGATCCAAAGTTGTGTTTGAGGCTAATAAGGGAGTTCAACAATCATGGGACACCACCTTTCTCTGCAACAGTGTCCTCTTGATGTACACTGTAGTAATGGCAGGGGACCATCACATTGTCTCCCAGTGTTTGGAGGACAGTGTCTGGGTTCACTTGGCTCTGGCTAGTAACATGCATTCATGTATCTGTTTGTACAGTGCCTATGTGTATGATTCCACAGTCATGCAGCCATTTCCCATTGCCATGGCCGCAGTGAAGACATCCACCCCTGTTTTCATGGCTGCAAAGTCAGCTTTGGAGAGGTTTTACAAGGTGGTTACCTTTGTGGGGTGTGTGGCTGACATGCTAAGTTCCATGTTGATTACAGCCTGTGTGAATCTCACCACGCAGGGATTGACATCTGTGAATGAGCAACAGTCCCATATCTAAGTAGTCAACACAGGTCAAGGTTGTTGCATCCTCTACCGGGAGGTCAATATGAGCTGGTCCAGGGCAATGGAAATGATGACTCCCAGAAGTGTTGGGCCACTGTACTGGTGCTTGGCCACTTTCCCCAAGTGATGGAGGGGTAGTTGAAGACTCATGCTATGTCAGTGTTGTGTTGGATCAGCATAGATGGCAGGGTGTTGAGGAATGTGCATTGACAGTCTAGGGACCTAGATGTATTCCCATAGCAGGCTATAGTCTGGATTGCACTATTACCCCAAAGCTGTTTTACCAGAAGTACCTCCAATGCATTATGATGGGATACTAGTCTGGAGGTGTTCCTAGCCAAAATGAATATGGAGACAACACCACCTGTGGAGGTGTGGTGTGGTCCATGTTTGGGGCCTGACAGATGTGGAATTTGTCATAGCCTGATATTGCAGGTCTGCTGTCAGCTGCTGTGAACCACCTCTCCATTACAGCAGACATGTGTTTTCCACTCCAACAACTGCTCTGAGTGACTGCATCCTGACAGTTTAATGTCTACTGTTGAGCAGCATGGCACTCAGATTTCATACATGTGTAGCTGTTATGGTGGTAATAACACCAGGAACACTGCCTAATAAGGCATCATAGAGGTGGCAAGACACTTAGCCAGTACCTGGAAATCCAGCGATGATGGATGTAAGACATCTGTGGCAGGTCATTGTGTTTTGTCAGTCATGTCGCCCCATGCAGAGATGCATTGGATCCCCTGAGAATGACACATTTCACATAAGCCAATGTTGCAATCAATCTGTTGATAGTACTGCAGCATCATTCTGGGTGACAGCGGTACACTTCCCAGGGCTACTGTCACACCTGCCTGGACCACATAATCAGAGAGTTCAACCATGTCTCTTGTCAAATCATACACACCCACATGGATACAGAGTGATACTTGTAGTTGTTGTGGAGTGCCATGACTGACTGTGTCATGTGTTAGATGCTGACATGTGATAGATATTTGGCTATTACCTGCTCCATATTCAACTTAGTGACTGGGTTATGTGTCTGTCTCACTACTGAGTTGCCCATGATCACTGTATTTTGCAAGGTGGTTAGCC
>NC_056739.1:1402471389-1402481389 GCF_019279795.1 Protopterus annectens | reverse complement strand
TGTCAGGTGCAATGATAACAGTGTACTGACATGCTCTACTCTTCTCATCTCTCCATGGACATTAGCCTGGTACACACCTAGGAACACCTGAACCAATGGACCTCAATACTGACAAATGTGTCTTTGTTCATTATTGAATATAACAGTATTTGTGTGTTTGTAAACTTGTAGTTGAAAATATTCTGAGGGTCTTCTCACTCACTAAATCCCCATTGCTATACTTAGAAAGGGCTGCTGCTGTATATCACATTAAATTTACCTTGTGACACTCTTCACCCTATGGACTACCTGGTGCTTGCAGTACCGGCATAACACTGTTCTACAAATGGGGAGATAGGCATGGGTTACCCTCTGTGTCCTGACAAATGTGTGTGTGTGTGTGTGTGTGTGTGTGTGTGTGTGTGTGTGTGTGTGTGTGTGTGTGTGTGTGTGTGTGTGCAAGTGTGTGTGAGTGTGCTTATTTGTAGGTGACAGCATTCTGAGGCCTCATTCTCCAAATACACTAAACCTTGCCATACATTATAAGGGATGGTGATGTTGCTGACATTAGAAGAGCCATGACAAAACCCTCACCCTAATATCCCTGTAGCACGTGCAATAAATGCATATCCCTGTAGTATCAATAATTATATAGACAAGGGTTTGTATTGCAGTCCTGGAAAATGTGTGATTATCGGTATGTCAGAGCATTATCATGGGTTTCAACATGTCCCAAGGTGCACTGTATGAGGACTGTTGTCACCATCAACCATACAGGTAACTGATGACACTCTTTAGCCCAGTAATGCATGTGCTGTGTGCAAAAACTCTAACAGCATGGACTCACTGACAAGGTAGACAGCACTGCTAAACCCAGGTCTGTCACATGTGTCTATGACTGTATGTGTTTGCCAATGTGTATATGTCAGTATGTTATACTATATAGTGTCCAATAACACCCAGTACATCCCCCATTACCATACTGTACAAGGCCTGGTGATGTTCACTTTACAGGAAGCTCGGGACACACCTCACCCTACAAGCTCAGTGGTGTATGCAATTAAGGCCAAACACATTAGTAGCAATATATACCTAGATAGGGGGTTCTGATCTCAGTGTTGTCCAGTAAGTGTGTGTGTATGTGAAGGGAGCTACTTCAGTTTGCAAAAAAAATATTTCCCAGGAGATCATTTGTCCAAAAACTAACTGGCAACAGGTAACATTGCAAAGCAATCGTCTTGTGGAAATTCATTCCATGAAAACTAGTAGTGGATGTGTAAATGCCCTTTTCCCCACTGTACAGCTGTACAGTGATATTGGAGTTAATATATATAGTTAGGTGTGGTTGTTGTGGGCACAGCCACCCACATTAGGGCCATTGTGCTTATCCCTCCGCCTAGTGTGCTGTTATACTGTCCAGTTTATGTTAACAGGTTAAGTTGTTGTTAATCACACTATGTCTGGTATTGCACCACCTCACACCCTCCATACTAGGTAGCTGTGCCCCCCACACCAGCACAAATATGTATAGCAACTCCAGGATTGCACTACATTGGGAAAAAGGACATATACCCTGCCAGTACCATTTTCAATGAAATTAAATTTGGTGGACTGGTTATTTACTGATGTGATGTTTTGCCAATTTTGTCTTGGTGGAATTACATAGAGCAAAATGAGTTCTCTACAAAATGAAGTACATCCATGTGAACAGTATTCTGTGTGTATTGCATCAACACAAAAGCCTCTGTATATGTGTGTGTGTGTGTGTGTGTGTGTGTGTGTGTGTGTGTGTGTGTGTGTGTGTGTTATTCACAAACATTTGGTGTGTGCCACCCAGTACACTTACCATTGTCCACCGTAGAAGAGTTGCTTACTTCAGCCGCCATGCACTCACCTGTATACACCCCTCAGACCTATCAGCCTTGTGGCACATGCAGTAACTGTTATACAGACCTGTTACTTGTGTTTAGCTGTACCTGGGATATGACACAGTCATGTGGTACCACAGTGCCACACGCCTTGTAGGAAAGGACAGCAGACCAACATCCTCCTGACACACAGACACCTAGAACACAAACAGAATACATTATGGAGACCACATTCAGTCAGGGTTAATAACAGCAATAATGCAGCATAGCTGAACAGCTACACACCCTGACATGTAAGCATTAAACATTCCAGCTGACAACACTTTAAACAGCATTACATTGCTAAACTTTAGTACATTCACCCTGTGCATCAGAACCATATTAGCATGTCCATGCATTGATGGTATGGATGACAGGGATGTGGCACAGATATCATCATATGCACAGGATGTGCTGTGGGTTTGCCAGAGGCCTAGGCTGAGCCATTTGGTTGACATCATGTGTGTGGGTTAGGGAGTTGTTTATTAAATGGCCTGTGCAGACGTGGTGTGTGTAAGTATGGAGGTACCCTAGCTGTGTTGGTGATGTGTGTGTGTATGTATGCACACAGTTATGCCATGTGGCTGCCCTATACAGGGGTATGTTGGACAGCTGTGGACCATACATGGCAGGGTGTACAGTTCACTGTCTCTGACCATGGACATGGGAACTGTGCCTGACAGCGGTTGCATGGGTATCATCATGTTGAAGCCAAGATATGGTACTCTCCCCTGATGATGACAACTGTCCACTGGATCCGCATCCCTGTTGGGACTGGCCTGGACCACGTGCACATAGCCTGCTGTGATGTGGTGTGGACAGCACCCCCCTGCATTGCTGGTGCTGGTACTGCCACTACGGGAGCGAAAGTGAGATGTTGCACATCCACATAGACCTCCACCTGTTGGTGTTGCTGACCTATGTCCACATGGTCGATGCCCTACTCCGCTGTACCACAGACACCACACGGTCGAAGATTCCCACCATTTCACCCAGCCATCTATCCATGACCTCTGCAATATAACTGTGGGCATCTGCATGATCACGGATGTAGTCACATACAGCAGGAAGAGTAGCCCTCTGGAGCCTCAGACTATCTCTGGTGTAATGTTCCATACATGCCTGTGCCTCCATGATGGCCCAAAACATGCATCTGGTGACACCTGCTGTGGCACTTCTGCCAGGAGCATAATGTCCAGCAGCCCTCCTATGAGCACCCCTGTCCATCTGCCTGTGTGGTACCTTGCCAGTCATCTGGCTATGGCTGCTGTGTACAGACACATTTGCCATAGACACCACACTTTCCTGTCCCATGCCACCACCCGCCAACTGTCTCTCATCTACGGCCACTGGTGATGGAATATGTGTGGGCATTGTGACTGTGTGTGCGGGGATGGGGTGGATAAAAGTGGGATGCCAACCAATGGCACAGATTCAGCCTCTGACAATCCTGCCTGTGCCTTACTATGCCTATCATCATTGTCAGAGTCTTCATGGACACTGACATCAGTTTGCCTGCAGGTGGGACCCTGACCCACTTCGACACCTGTGAGGCGCAGACAAGAAATTTAAATTAAGACCTGTACATTATGGTTTACTTCTACACACACACACACACACACACACACACACACACACACACACACACACACACACACTTAGAGGTGAGGTGGTACAAAGATATTACACAGACGTCTCATTACCCAACAATTGACATGCATGACATATGACACTCCACAACATGCACTGGAGCCATTTGTAATCCTTATTACCAACATTATACATCTCAGTGATACATGAATTGTGTTAGTAGACAATGACCCTTCCCCTGGATCACACTGCACCCATGTACACATTATTGCTGTGCACCTGTACAGCACACTGGCATGTACTGTGACCATACCTCACAAATGTACAGACCATTGCTGAATGTGTAGATGTCTGGCAGTTATATTTGTTCTGTTGCTCACAGCCCCTATGTGTTTGTCTGACACATACCTGGGATGATATGAGGACTGATGTCAATAACTAATGCCTGTCCTTTGATTTGCAGATCTCATCATCAGCAGTGCATGTATGTGCAATAAAATCCTGTTACACTGACAACCTTCAATGATTAATGTGGATATGAGGAGTGTACACACCCCTGTTGACATGCCAGCCTCTTCTATGATATGCAATGGAGCCATAATAGTGCATTTGATAACATTACACATACCTGATATGTGACATATGACCTGTGCAATCCAATGCAGTATCAAACAAATGAGTTAGTCGTGGAGATGCTGAATGAGATGCATATAGTATGTGGGTTGCATAAGTGTGCACACCCTTAACATGATGGTTTGCTGAAGCACCTGTTAAGTGAACTACAGCAGTCACTATTCCTGGAAGGGGTATACTAGCATGGCCCATCTTTACTTGACATGATTTGGTCTGCCTGCCCTACAAAGGTCCCCCAATTCTGCCAGATTGCAAGGTCAGCTCATGTGCACAGCCCTTGGAGGTCACACAATGGCTTCACTTTGCTGTAGAGTCTGGGTTTTGTCTGGCACAATTCATAACCTTGACTGTGTTCAGATACAGCCTTTCTTAGCTATCGTTGGATGTATGCTTTAGTTCAGTGTTGTGTTTCAAGCTGATACCCCTCCCCATCCTCAGCCTTATTGCAGATGTCTGAAAACTATGGGCCACATATGAGTGTTATTTTGCAGTGTTCCAAATTCCACCCACCATGTCTACCAGCCTTGTTCCAGCTAATAAACAGCAACCCTAAAGGTGTACACTGGCACCAGCAAGCTAAAAGTTGGGGATGGTGGCCCTGAGCTGGAGTGAGGTGTTACTTGTGCACCACACATATCTCTATGAATACTATCTGTAGGTTTGAGCATTGGTCTCATGACACCATTACACATTGCAACACATGCCTTTGGGAGGCTTGATGTTATGTTTATGCTACCTGTACAGAGGCCTGGATGATGTTTCATGTGGGACAAATATTCTGTCTGATTACCTTAACCCATAAGTCACACTTATGCAGAATCCAGATGATTGTCAACACAGGAACTGCACAGACAGTACTTGCAAGACATTCCTGCAACTCCCTCAGTGTTGTTGCTTTCTCTGGGCAGCCTCTATGACCAGTTTGCAACATGTTTTGTCATCGGTTTTGGATGGGCAACTGTTGATTTTCTACATCATTGTTGTCCCGTATTTAATACACCTGTAGATGACTGTCTGCACTGTTTGCCATGGTATATACAATGGTGAGGTAAGGTTACTTTTCCCACTCCTGACTGCTACCTTTCGGATATGGGATCCATTTCATGCTTTGTAAGATATATGCAAGCCACAGCTACCTTGGTTGCAGGTGAGTGGGCAAATGTCATGGACATACTTCTCGGACAGCAGACCATTACTTGGTGTGAAATTGAGGCACTTTAATTGATGGTAGGTGTGTACTTAAGAAGAGTGAATGCTGTCAGTACATCAGAAGCTGCCTCTACAATATGTTATTTGGAGTGTGTGCACATATATGCTTCCATTGTTTTGTATGATTGGTATACCCTATATTTGTTGTCCTAACATAGAATTCCATATTACACATTCATTGCTCATGTTGTAGGTTGTAAAAGGTGTGGAATGTGTTATTGTGGCCTGCTGTTGTATATATCAGGAACAGTTGCCATTATAATAGTGGTGTATACACTGTTGTATCCACTGTATAATGGTAATGTTTAATACATGTTCCTACTGTAGGCCATTTGTTCCACCATTTTGTTTATCTCTGTCCACGCATCTTGCACTGACAGGTTGTGAGGTATACTCAGGAATCTTACATACCCTTCAGATATGCCACCATGGTGACCACTGTGATGTAGTGCAGTTAACACCAGCAAAATTGAACATGTGCAACATGCATTATGGGTAGGTGTGTTAAATGTATGCATGGCAAATAGCATGGCCTTAAAATGGCCGGTGTATTAGCAAACCTGAACAAAACAACTCCATACTCACCAGCTACAGGCTGCTGTCCCATTTGTATACCAGGGGGACCTAAATAGTTGTGTGAGAGCAGTAATGTCAGTAGCCACACCTGTGGCATTGTGCAGGGTGGAAGCAGCATTTCAGCACATCAGTAGTACAAACCCCAATACTAAGGATTATGTACATCTGTGCATTACTACACTCCAGCAACAGACTATCTTATCTGACATATGCATGTAGGTACTTTACAGATAAACATGGATAAGCAACAGTGTTCTAGTAATGTGCAATGGGGCTGTACCTGCATGCTCCTTATCCATTGTGTGGGTGGCACCGACCTCCATAATGTTGTCTTCAGCTTGATGGCTTGTCCAGCAGGCGGGTTCCCCAAGGCTGGTGAGGAACTCCTCAGCATGTGTCAGTGAGGGCTGGATGGCTTGACCCCCACCTGTGGCTAGCTGGTCCCTCGCAATGGCAGCAGTATGCTGACAGGCGTGGCGGATGAGGTCAGTGCAACGATGCAGCACCTGCTTATAATTTCGGCTGTGCAGGCCGACATAATTTACCCTGTGGACGAGCTTGTTCCACAGGGTGGTCCTCTCCTGCAGATTTTGGGCTCTGTGGCTGAATAATATGTTGTAATGCTGTATGACATATTGTATGATGGTGTCATTCTCTATGTTGGTGAATAGTGGCAACCATGGATGTTGCATATTACCTGGGAGACATAAACAGGAAAAAAGGTCACATGACCTCATACAGTTGTCCACTAGCACATCAACAGTGGATATTACTTGCAAATAATCCAGACTATACCATAACACTGTAAGCTGTCATGGCTTTGGCATCTTGCATTACACTCCTGGCCCTGACCTGTCTAGTTCCCCCAATGCTGGACACTTAATTGCATAATCCTCTATTCTCCATTTGTTTCTGTGTAGAGGGATGACAGTGGCCATCTTCCATGTGGATGGTGTGTGGATGGTGGCAAGTCTGTGTTTGACTGTAGTGTGTGATGAAGTTGTGAGCACATGCCTGAGTTCATGTAGGAGGCAGACTGTGATGTTCTCATACCCCATGGAGACTTGCTGTTGTTGCCATCAGTAGGCATTGTGTACATGCTCACCACTGATGAGGGCAGGAGTGTGGTTGTTGTGCATATCCCCCTGTACAAATGTTGTGGACAGGGTGGCACTGTTCCCACCTAACCTGTCTGATGCAGGTTACCCCTATCAATGGCATGTGTGTATGAGGTGTGCTTTGCCCCCAGTACAGGTTGAATTGTGTTACTGCCTCTGAGACTGACTACATATGTGGAGACATTGTTGCAATTGTCCTTGGTAGTGTGGATATGTCTGATTTATAGGCATAGCCAGCCTTACAGGAAGTCACCTGTGAACCTACATGCTTGCTAAGATGGAGGTGGACTTGCTTCCAAGTTGTGGTCTGCACCTGTGTGTCCCTGTACAGCTACTATAGCAACCTATTATGTGCTTTGTGTATTGCTGCTGTCCGCCAAGGGGGATTACTCTATCATTGGTGGAGGCTGGTTATACAGGTCAAGTACTGATGATTCCATATAGCTACAGTGGATATAAAGTGTACACACCCCTGTTACAATGCCTGGTAGTTGTGGAATTGAAACATGACCCCACAAAAGCTCATTTCAACACAATCCCCACCTGTAATGTGACCTATAGCCTGCTCAATTCAATTGAAAACATAATCTATTCTGTGAAAACATATGGGAAATAATGCTTAGTACAGTAAGCAAGTTGAATGTGTGTGCACACCCTTAAACTGATACGTTGTATAAACACCTGCTGAGATGATTACAGCATCCATTTGTCTTGGTTTCTACTCTAACATCATGACACATCTTCACTTGGCAATGGTTGGTCACCTTCCTTGAAACAGCTTTGTTTCTTTTTCAATAAAATTGTACAGGTTATGGGTCACATTTGAAGTGAGAAACATTTTGAAATGATTTTCTGTGGTCTCATTGGCATACAGCACACAGACCTGGCATTCCAACAGGGGTGTGTACACTTTGGATATCCAGTGTATATGGGTGTTGATATAGCTGTTAGTGGTAGGCATGGACAGTGGCTCATAACATAGTTGTACACTTCTCTGATTACTACCTGATAATCATCCCTACTGTAGTACCCATATCAGTGTCATGGCAATGCAACAATCAGTAGCTGTACACATTTTATTTTGTTGTATGCAGTGACACTGATATTATACACATGTGCAATATGAACAACCTATTTTCCGGACTGCTTGTAACTCATGTTATTACTTTTGTGCCTTTCAGCTGAACATACGTATGCATACACGTGCTCAGAGGATACCTGATATACATTTGTGTTCTATGTCAGTATGGCACACTGTATTTACAGTCTTGCAGCTCACTCCTACTTCTCAACCTGTTATACCAGGACTTTTGGACAATGGTCCAAATCAATGGGTGACAACAGGGAAATCAATATTGATAACATATTAATATAGCTGACATAACACAAGTATATGTGTATGTGACCACAGATATCAGTCATAACTGTGACTATTGTTTGGCAGAACACTGTACAGTTGAATGTTATTAATTCAGTATACCACATGCAGTTTAACACACACACAACAGCAACAGTATTTACTATGCACACACCCTATATAGGTATCTTAGATTTACAATACAAGCATGTATAATACTCATATTCACAGGCAACATATGGATATGGACAACATCCCATTAACTGGCCTAGCAGTGGCACAGTCATGACTGTTTGACAGACATTCTAATGGTTGCCATATGTGAGCTGTCCTTTCCCAGGGTGAGTCAGGCTCCTCTGTTGTGACTCTACCTCTCCACCTCTTAAAGCATCACATCTGGATAAAGCCTAAAATTAGGGGGTGGGGGTAAATAGGGACAGATGTTAAATATGCCTGTTACAAACCTATGAAGTTTGTAGCATAATACATTTTGCATTACCATGACAGTTCTGAAGGTGGTGGGGTCTGAAACTCAAGTGTTTGTCATTCATTCATGACTTCCATCCCCAGCTATTTGCCAGAATAATATAGATGTTAGGAGGAACAAACCAAACACTATCATGGCTAAATCTTGAAATTCTGTGAAGATCTATACAGGTGACAGGTATGCCCCATTGCAGGCAGAGCCAGATGCTATGTCCATAGCAGTTGTTCAGCAGGACATCATTACAGCAAATCTTCTTGGCACATATAATTCTTTTGAAATCATCTATCCCATTATTAGAGACCAAGTACTACATTCAATTGCATTCTTACATGTTTCACATACCTGTTTTATTTTTATGCTCTCTTCCATGTTCCAGTTTATGTCTTCCTTGATTTGTTTGGTTTGGTTTGTTTGTTTTTTTTTTGTTTGTTTTCTCTCTCTCACTCTCACTCTCTCTTTCTCTCTCTCTCTCTCTCTCCACTACAGGGATCAAGCTGGTTTGAATAGGTTGCAGCATGGCTTTTGTAGGTGATGCTAGGTGATAGCCTCTACACCAATTGGTGTTCCCCACTTGCTAATTGCTTGCAGGCAGCTGTGTAGTTCTTCCAACAGCCAATGTCATAGCAACCCACTACTATAAATGACTACTTCATGTGGGCATTGTCCCTTTACCTTGCCTGTATGGAAGACATCCTTCATGTGTGGGGGGGCAGCAGTGTTACAGACAGTAGGTAGGAATACCTCTTACAACAAGACTTGTGGACACAGGCCAACTACATGTTTGTATAAGGTTCCAGACCTAGGGACAGAGTGTGAGTATTGCTGTTATATGCTTTGAATACTGCTAGTTTTACAGGGTTTGTGTGTACATGCTAGTTTACATGGAATGCAGTCTGTCTGCATAGCTCTCAACTGTGGTTCTATCTGCATAATTGCCAGAGGTTTGGCTGCTATGTTTTCTCTGTTCCCCAGACAGGTGTTGTCATTGGCAAATCAGTGGCATTCTCTCTGTTGATTGCTATCAGTACATGGCAACATCCATTTGTGTTTCTGATGTCATATTCCTCAGAAAGGGTATGTCACAACCAGTCTTGCAATACAAACAACTTTTACAGTGTATAACAGCAATATTTCAAATATGGCC
>NC_056739.1:1402463889-1402466389 GCF_019279795.1 Protopterus annectens | reverse complement strand
TGGATGAGTATATGATTGCCAGACAGTGGTTTGGTGGAAAGGCCAGAAGAGGCCTCTGTTTATTAAATGGAACTGTGTGCGACTAATGTACTGTATTTTTAAGCTGCTTAATGATAGTTAAACCTTCACATTTCCTAACAAAGTCACTTAAATGTATATAGTGGCAATTTATATGTCATCTAAAACGTCTTGTGTCAATATTGATTGATATCTCGTCTTTTTGAATAAATATTTAGTTGTGCTTTAGACATATGTATATGAGTTTATACCAGGAAATCTATGGAAAGGCTATTTATTTGAAGTTGCTTACATGAACCATTATAGTTTTTTTAAGTAATGGGATTGTATTGGTACTAAGAAACACAACACACAGTGAGAGTAGACTAAGTATGGCAATATGGCAGAAATACATGATTTGAAAACATTTTTGGATAATCTGGCCACAGGTAATGATGATTTGACATAATTTAACATGGAAAGAGGGGATGAAGCATTGCAGAGGGCCACCAGTAAAACTGATTTGGAAACACATTTCACATTAGTTTTAGATATCACAAGAAAGGTACGGTCTGTCTGGCACAGGAAGTTACTTAAAGCTTATTCCACAGCTAATATGGCTCCTAGAGGTCTCAGGGTTTATGTGGAACCAGGGGTTGGGATGGAGAATTAACAGTTTATTCAAAAGTGGCGACAAGTACAGCTTATGGCATCCAATATGTTTATTAGGTTACTAATAGAATATTATGAGCAACAATATGCAGGGATGTCAGAAAAACTGAATGAAGCATATGAACAAGTGGCCAAGCATTATGGTGATTCAGCCTACAGTGATAGATATGCCGTGCATGTTAAGGAGGTACAGAAAACAGAAAGAGAGTTACAAGATAGAAAGTCAAAGAAGTTCCACAGGGACTCAAATGGCTATCAAAATAAGGTGGAATACACCTGGAAAAAGGTTAAGCGTACAGTCAGATTTCTGATGGGTCAAATAAAGGGTTGAATAGACCTAAGAGAAAAAGGCCTAGATCTATATTAAGGAAAAATCCAAATAACTCCAGTGCTTCAGAGGTATCTTTGGGTTATTCTAATACAGATACAGAGACTGAAGGGGGTGAGCCACAAATAGTGGTTTCTCCAATATCAAAGAGATCTAGGGGCCCTTTAGGTGTGGCGGGCGAAAGCACCATCATAAAACAAATGGAAGGTATGTTTCAGAAAATATTGAATCAACAATAGGTAGAGGTAATGCTCCCAACCACATTCAGGCAACTAAAAGCCAATTGGTGGTAAATCTGACCAATTATGAGCTTAGAATTTATTTTGCCTTATTGCTCTGCTCTCTACCAATCTCCAAAATCCTTGAAAAATGCATCCACCTCCAACTTATGCCTTTCCTGACCCTAAACAATCTTCTCACTCCCACCCAACATGGCTTCTACCCAGACCATAGCACTATAACCACTCTACTCTCTTTCCTTGAAACTGTCAATCAAGCCCGAGATTCAGGACATTTAGTTTCTACTGTTTTACTCGATCTGTCTAAAGCATTTGATACTGTGTCCTACAAGCACCTTCTTTGTCATCTCTCTAACCTCCGTCTCTCACCCAACACTTTATCCTGGTTCTCCAGTTATCTATCAGACAGATCACAGGCAGTCAAATGGAAGAACTCCATCTTTTCCTTCCTACCTACCCCAACTGGTGTACCACAGGGATCTATCCTCGGCCTTATTCTCTTTAACATCTTCATCAATAACTTTCACACTGCTATTCCTGACACCAAAACAATTCAATACGCAGATGATTCAACCCTAGTCTGCTCTGCCTCTAACCTCTCTGAGTTGCTAACTAAAACCAAATTGCTTTCTCAACAACTGAAAGCTGGATGCGCCAAAACCACCTCTCTCTTAATGCAAATAAATCAAAGATTCTACTTTTCCCTCCTACAAAGACCCTCTCCTAGGAATTTCAAAGTCCATAGTCATACCAGTTCACCAATAGAAGTGGTTCCTTCTGCTAAACTAATTGGCATTGCCATTGATGAACACCTCAAATTTGATATCCACATTCAACAAAATATAAAGAAAATCCACCAAAAGCTAGGTATGCTGTACAGGAACAATCACTTTCTCTTCAACTCTACTAGGCATACTCTGTCCACAACTTATCTTCTTCCTTCCTTATTATATGGAGCCCCTCTTCTAACTAAACTATCCTCCTCTATCACCTCCAAACTAGAAAAATGCTATAACAAAATCTCTAAATTTGCCACTAACTCCAGAAAATATAACCATCATTGCCTTACCCTACAATCCCTGAAATGGCTTGAACTCCCAAACTACCTAGACTACCTCCAACCCAGCACTGCCCATAGACTAATATTTCTCCCAATAAAATGTCCTGCTCTAACTAATCTCCTTCCCCCTTACACACCCATCATAACTCTTAAGATCTGAACAGTAGAATCTAATTGCTATCCACAAACCTAAACATCCTGATA